>NC_064579.1:21710000-21992500 GCF_937001465.1 Orcinus orca | reverse complement strand
ATGATTTTACTAAAATAAAATTGTAAAGCCAGAAATGACGGTGACCCTCCACACCACAAAAATATTTTATGTATCTGGAGTTCAAAGCTGCACATCAATTTGCTAAAAGAAAATAGTAAGTAAATGCTTCAAATTCGTATTTAAGCTAGATTAGCTACTTATTTATATCATTCCTACCTTCCTAGATAATTGTCTAATTTTCTGTAAACAGTGTGCAAAATGATAATTCATAATTACTTTTGCTCAATTTGTTAATTAAATTTGTGAGGAAAAATTTTTTTCTATCACATTTTACAGATAGAGAAACTAAGGCACAGGGACTTTAAGAACTGGTTTATTTGAAGTCAGATAATGACTGAAATAACTCCTTCTTCCCATTATGCTGCCTACTCTAATTAGAAAGATTTGCTGTCTAATTTAGCGCTGTCCAATAGGAATACATTGCAAGCCACATAAGTAATTTAAACATTTCTAATAGTACATTTTAAAAAGCTTTTAAAAAGGTTAAATTAATTTTAATAATTTATTTTATGTAACCCAATGTATCCAAATAATTATCATTTCAACATGTAATCAAACATAAAAATCATTAATGAGATATTTTAACATTCTTTTTTTAATGATACATCTTAAAAACCTGGTATCTTATACTTATAAAAAATATCAATTTGGGTCTAAAAAATCATAACAATAAGTGGCCAGAAAACATTATTTCCTTGGAATCTCTGACTCTTTTATTTCATGTACTCAATAGCCACATGTAGCCTTACTGGTTAGCACAAATTGCTCCTACTTACTGTCCACAGAGGCAGGGTAGTATTAGGAATCAGCCAGGCTGGGTTTGCACACTGGCTCCATCACTGCTAACTGGGTGACAATGGGTAACTGACTTCCTATGCCCCAGGCTTCTTATACATAAAATATTTAATAGGGCTGTTTTAAGAATGAAATGAGTTAATATTTAGTGCCTGACAAGTAGCAGGCATTAAATGTTAGCTATAGTTGTAGCTCTCTCACAGAACACATGGGAACTAACTCTTATTTGTGCCTTCCCTCAAATAAATTTGTAAGACATCCAACACATTAGGTCTGTAACGGGATTTGTCATGTGTTGAATTGTCGCCAAAAAGATATGTTGAAGTCCTTACCCCTAGTACCTCAGAATGGGGCTTTATTTGGAAATATGGTAGTTGGAGATATAATTAGTTAAGGTGAGGTCATACTGGAATAGGGTTGGCTCTTAATCCCATATGACTGGTTTATAAGAGGAAAAATTAGAGACAGAGACATGCAGGGAGAACACCATGTGACAACAGAGGCAGAGACTGGAGTGATGCAGTGTCAAGACAAGGAATGTCAAGGATTGCCAGTCACCACCAGAAGCTAGGAAGAGGCAAGGTAGGATTCTACCTAGAGTCTCAGAGAGGGTAGAGCCTTGCTGTCACCTTGATGTCAGAAATCTAGCCTTCAGAATGATGAGAGAATAAACATCTATTACTTAAAGCCACGCAGTTTATGGTAATTTGTTATGGCAGCCCCAGGAAAGTAATACAGGGTTCTTTACCCAAAAGGAAGCACTTTGTCTTACAAACCGCCAAGGTTTGGATGACTGACAACATGGCAATTGCAAAGTCTCCCAGAATCAATGGAGGCTTTTATAAAGCCTGGACAGTCCCATGTTCCAAAGGGATCTTAAGCTGGTCCCTAGCTCCATATATACACTTTCGAAGGAGAATCCTGCCCTTGAAGCTGCCTGTAAAATGAATGAGCTAAGTCACAAACCCAGAGAAATAATTCCATTGGTTCCTTGGAAATTATACTGGTGTGAGCACATCACAAAGTCTAGCTTTTGTTTTTAATGGACTTGGTAATTTTTTGGCCACATTTTTTTCCAGTCTATTTTGATCAAAACATATTAATTTTAATTGGGTTCTTTATGAAGTTTGAGTATTTCTGCATATCCTTAAAAACTAGGGCACTAAAAGGTGGGGCATACAAATAAGTTAAAAAGAATAATCTAAAGTGATATGGATTTTTATATTTTTAATACTCTTGGCACTGTTAACTGTTCTATATAGTTTTCTACAGTTCTTTGTTCTCCTAAATTACTGACAGCTCCATTCCTTTCCTCCACATATGTATACATTAAAAAAATTTAAAAATTATGCAGGTTTTGTGACAAAATTAGCAAAGAAATAATTTCTTTAAAAGAAATATTTGTTTTCCCAATTCAGGAGTGCTTGACTGACTGAAAACACAGAATACTCAGTACATGTTTACTGTATTGATTTTAATCTGGTGATTCTAAAATACTTTTATTTCAATGTTATGTTTTGTTAATTCTTTGTATTTGCCAGGAAAACATGTTTCTACTAGAGCATCATTTAAGTATATTAAATGACCCCTTCAAATCTCCATTAATATTCATAAGAATATAAACTGCTTCAATCCTTGTTTTCTTCCAAATTTGAATGTAGTTTTGGAGGTGTTTTTTGTAAGAGGAAGAGAGGTTTGAGACAGTTTCCCCAGACCACTCCATGGGAACAGATGAAGATTATCTATAAAATCTTTTTAAAAATTAAAATATATGTGTGTGTATATTTTATATATAAATGTAAGGAATTTTTGAATAAATATGGTAAGGAAAAAAATAAATAAATAAACTGCTTCAAGCAGAACTTTAAACCTAGAAAGGACTTCAGAGATATTTTGACCTGAACTTTTTATTTCACAGATGAGAAAACCAGAGCAAGGAAACGTTAAAGACTTGACCAACGTCACAGAGTTATTAAATGAAAGTTCAGACTATAACTCCTATCACCCAAGTTTCCTGAAACCCAGTTCAGGGGCCCTTATCCAACAACACGAAGAAATAAATATGATCATCCTGTCTGGCAGATGAGGTGGATAGTTAGCAATCAATCAGTGAATTTAAGCAGAATTTAGAAGAACGGTCTCTACCATTAAATGAAATAATGCATGTATAGCTCTTTGCACGACGTGGGGCAAATTATAAACACTAGTTAAATGGAACTACTCTCGTTGTTGTTGTGTAATTCAGAGTTACACTGTGGAATAGTAGAAAGCCTGTGGACTTTCAAGTCAGATGGACCTGGGCTCAACTGGCAGTGTCTACTCACTGTTTTATGTCATCTGGGAAAATCACTTAATCTTTCTATACATCTGTTTTCTCACATGCAAGATGGCAATAATAATGAAATAAGGAATGCCAAATATCAGATTGGTAGAAGTATTTGTTAATATCAATAATGAAGCTACAGTCTGTTATTTGGTATCTTTAATCAAGAATATAAAGAATTTGGGCTTCCCTGGTGGCGCAGTGGTTGAGAGTCCGCCTGCCGATGCAGGGGACACGGGTTCGTGACCTGGTCTGGGAAGATCCCACATGCCGCGGAGCGGCTAGGCCCGTGAGCCATGGCCGCTGAGCCTGCGCGTCCGGAGCCTGTGCTCCGCAATGGGAGAGGCCACAACAGTGAGAGGCCCGCGTACCACAAAAAAAAAAAAAAAATAATAATAATAATATAAAGAATTAAGAGAGCTGTCTCCTGTCATTAAAACTTATCCACCCAAAATTGAAAAGGCCAGGCTGACATCAGCTGTACCATTATCACCCCTCTACTTCACTCCTTCGCCACCTCACACCAGTCCTCTGGCGTTGACACTTCAGCCTAAGTGCCCTTACACTGCTGCCTCTGAGTGTTCAGGAAACGCCCCCAAAGCACCCTGCTTGAGTCTCTCTCTAAGGCTCCATATATATATATATATATTTTTTTTTTTTTTCGGTACGTGGGCCTCTCACTGCTGTGGCCTCTCCCGCTGCGGAGCACAGGCTCTGGACGCGCAGGCTCAGCGGCCATGGCCCACGGGCCCAGCCGCTCCGCGGCATGTGGGATCTTCCCGGACCGGGGCACAAACCGGCATCCCCTGCATCGGCAGGCAGACTCTCAACCACTGCGCCACCAGGGAAGCCCAAGGCTCCATATTTTTAAAAACTCTCTGCCTTCCTTCACTTCATTTTCTCAGACACCTGATCTTGACTTTCTAAGGTAAAGACTACTTAACGGATTAACTTAATCTAACTATGGTAGCTTTCCCAAATTATGTTCTGTGGAAAACTAGCCTCTAAGATGCTCCATGAAAGAAGGTCAAGTAAGTTTGGGAAATGCTGTGTACTAAATCCCACTGTAGCAGATGCCACACCTTTAGATAAGGCCTACCCATATCTCCTCAACACCCCCAGTACCCTTTTACACTGAGGGCTTTCTACTGCAAGCACCTGTGGACTCGGCCTCAGGACACTCTCTGACTGGGAGCACGTTCTGCCAGACTCTGTGCAGAGCCAGGTATTTATGCTGCCGAGAGTAGCCCTCAACCAATGGCAGGTGGGAGTTGATGGAGATCTACTCCAGCTTTCTTGTCCTCAGCTGGCACAGCTCGGAGGCGGTTCTATACAGTTTTCAGAGGTAGTTGGCAAGAGAGAGCCCCAGATGCCCACACCAATAACCTGCTCATTAATGAATCCTACATTGGCTTTCTTCTCTTCCCTGTCACTTTACTTCCCTGATAACTTACTGGTATTTCCTAGGATCATCGTTGACAAAAACTACTTATCTTAGGATCTGTTTCTTCTCCCTTGGAGATTCACAACACACGCTAGCAATATTAAAGGTTATGTGAAGCCTTCGTTTTCTTTCAGGAAACAAATTCATTTTTAGAAACTTCATTTAATAAGTTTCTCAAACTTATTTGGCCACGGGAACCTTTTTAAGGATCAGAGCTTTGACCATCCTATGAAACCAGTGTTCCTCTGATACACTTTGGGAAATGCTAAACTAAACATTAAAGACTGACAAATTAAAGTATCACCCCTCTCAGAGATATTAGTATCTTAACAGCTTCTTCTGCAGATCAGTACCTTCTGACTCCAAGAACTGGGTCTCTTAAGGTGAGAACTTCAGACCCTATGATAGGGATGATAGAAAATAATTTTGGAGAGATGTGTCTTGTCATACCCTTCAAATCAAATCAGGTCTACTCTGCTATCAAAAAGCTAACAGGAAATGATGGGTGGGTTTCATGGTTAAGGAGTAAGTACAGTTATGTGATTTGGAAGACGGTGTAGGAGATGTGTGGGATGAAGACAGTTATTTCCTGAAATTGCCTTGGAGAAAAGAATTGCCTTTAGGAAGAAGGAGACCACCTTTCAGCGGTCTCAGCCAAAAGACAGCAGATGTCTGGGACTGCAATATCCCTTACAGTGTTTGAGGAATGATGGTCAATACTAATCAGAATTTTTAATACTTAAGCTTTGAACTACCCTGTGAAATAAAAGATTTTAGAAAACAGTAAAAACTTGGGTTCCGTGATAGAGAATTTAGATTGGGAATATTTTAGGAAGCATTCTTGCTCTGCTTTTAACACAATCATTGGCAATAGCTATGTACTCTACTGTCCAACCTGGACCCCACTGGAAGGAAGTAGTAAGAAGTCTTGTAAATGGGCAGCACCTGGGAGGTAAGTGAGGGGGCATCTCCAGGACTTGACTTTTGCCACTTACAATTCTCTTCCCAGCTCTGAAGTTTACACTCCTCTCCCTTTGTGACCTCAGTTACACTATCCCTTCTCATGTCAGTTTTTCAGATGTTGAGGTATTAAATATTTTTAAATGAATTGCCATGAATCGATGTTAAAAGATTCTACTTTTTTGTTAACATTGCTATTTTGAAAATCTTTGTCACTTGTAAAATATTAATAAATGAGATACAAATCCATAAAGAGAATTTTTAAATAACCTTAATTCTTTTGGGGGTCTATTCTCTGAATTAAAAACATCAAGAATAGGGACTTCCCTGGTGGCGCAGTGGTTAAGAATCTGCCTGCCAATGGAGGGGACACGGGTTCAAGCCATGGTCCAGGAAGATCCCACATGCCGCGGAGGAACTAAGCCCGTGCGCCACAACTACTGAGCCTGTGCTCTAGAGCCCGCAAGCCACAACTACTGAGGCCTCGTGCCACAACTACTGAGGCCTGAGTGCCTAGAGCCTGTGCTCTGCAACAAAGAGAAGCCATTGCAATGAGAAGCCCACGCACTGCAACGAAGAGTAGCCCCCGCTCGCTGTAACTAGAGAAAGCCCGCGTGCAGCAAGGAAGACCCAAAGCAGCCAAAAAATAAATAAATAAGTAAATGTATAAAAAAGAAAAATAAAAATGAAAATAAAAACATCAAGAATAGAAAACTACTAAGGAATGAGAAAATGTGAAAGAAGAGTACCGCGAACATGGCCATGAATTGGAGGTATCTGACATTTCCATCTTCATCAAGGGGGATTCTGTCAAGTAGCAACTCAAACTCTTCATCAGTAATCTCCACACCAAACGTGAAACAAATAGCAGTTAGCATCAGTCACCCCCAAGTTCACATTTGGGTCACCCATAACCACAATACCCTAAGCATATGGTTGCCATTAACGCTTTGTGACTGCTGCAGTCCTCAAGATCAAGAGCACCACGTGAATATCAGAGGTTAATCAGGGTTTTGATCGCTTCAGCTTTCTCAAAGAATGAGAGTCTACCACAGAATCCCTGCATTGGTGGTGCACAGAAATAGAAATACCGGCATGCTGAATTGTGTGTGATTGTCTTCTATAAAAAGTTATTCATTACACTAAAACACTGGTATTGCTTAAACAACTCTGAAAGGCCTTTCAACTGAACTGCTTAGCATGAAAGAAAAGGTAGGAAAAAAAAGTGCCTTTCGAAAAACAGCTTCCTAATGCTTTTGCAAAGCATTTCATAATGGCTTTAAAGACATTCTGCATACAAATATTTAAAAAGTGGCAGTGTTTATTCATCAGCAAGAAAGTGTTTTCATCTCTCAAGAACAATCAAAACATAATCCTTGAATTACTAGCATAAATAAGAATGACCTAAGCAATAATAATGAACAAGGCATTCATTCATCATTTTGCAAAGCTGATAAGACCCAGCTGACTTTTGGAAAAGAGAAGAATATATTTTCTTTCGGCAGAAACATGAAAAAGTTTTTTTTCCACTTTCCTTATTAATTCCTCAATAATTATAAAACAAAACATATGTGTCATCAAGAATAATGCAACAAGCAAAAATGACTTTCTCATAGGCTGCAAAGAATTAAGTTATCACATATTTGTATTTCACAAGTATGTGAATTTGAACAGCATCTCAGGGACTTTGCAATTGGGTGTCCTTTTTTCACTCTCATAAAATTAGAAAAAAAGGATAGAATCAAGTATTTAATGATACATATAACACTTCTTATCTTAGTCTCTGTTATTCTCTTTTCTTTTTCGTTTCTTAACAGTGAAGTTACCAGTACTAATGAATAAACGTTTGGCACTTTGCCTGAGAAAATTAAAATTAATTCTCAGGTTTTATTTGGACTTAAACTCAGTACTTAAACTCTTAAATTCAGTACTTAAAAAAGAAAATAAGTTTTTCATAGACATACTGGAAAAAATACCAGACTAAAAGTCAAGAGAACTGAATCTAGTCTATATCCACCATTACAGAGCTGTGTAATCATGGCAAAATCACTTAACTTTCATATTTCAGTTTTCTCAACTCTCAAATGGTCTACAAGTTCTCTTTATCTTAATTAGTAGTGGTCACAGGATAATGATAATGAAAATAAAAGTGCCTTGAAAAAACAGCAAGTATCACATGGACATTATGTATTGTGCATTTTTATTATTGATATAGAGTACGGGTTTTTTTAAATCCTCAAAAAAATATTAGGATAGACTGCTTAAACCTAACAGTGATGCAAGGAGCCCTTTTCTTCAAGAGGCCTTCTTTTTGGGTGGTAGTATGATGTGATGGAGACAGCATGGGTTTCAGATTAATTGGGCCAGCAGCTGAATCCCAGGTCTGCTACTTAGCAGCTATATGTGGCTTCAGTGGTTTACTTAATTCCCTGAACCTCAGTTTCTGTATCTATAAAAAGAAAGGTTACTTTTAAAATTGAACAAGCGAATATACATATATATAATATGCACATACTCTCTTTAATGGGAAATGTATTTTCTTAACAGTTAAACTACCTTCATTTTATTGATAGATAAAATGAGGCTTTCCCTAACCCTTAACTTCAATCCCACCTCTGTGTCCTAGTCACTGCCATATCACACTGTTTTTATTATTACTTTCTTTATCACTGCCTGAAATTATCGTATTGGTTTACTGACTACTTGGTTACTGACTGTCTTTTGTTTCCACTTCTCACGTAAGCTACATGAAAAGAGGTACCTTATTTGTCTTGCTCACCACTGTATCCCTAGAACCTATAACAATGACTGGAAGGTGCTCAATAAATATTTAATAAATGAACAAATGAATAGCTCATGTCTCCTATAAGGGTATATGTACTTCTAAAAAGAGGAACTTTTTAAAGCTACCATTCTATTACCCAGTCTAACAAAAGGTATCTGGATGACCCATAACAGTGAAAAAAATTAAAGTCAGATAGGTTTGATTTGGAATACACTTTACACTTCTAATTAAGTATGGATATCTTATATTCACAAATTTAACCAGACTTCTAATAAAATAATAAAACCATATTTATTCATTCTTCTAGCTATTCAACAAATATTTGGGGACCACCTACTATATGTTAGACACATATTAAATGCTTGGAATACAGAGATAAGACACCTTACTCTGTAGCAAGGAAGACAGACAATAAACAAGAAACCCTTATTTAAGGAATGAACAGAGAACGAGGTGCTGGCAAGAGAATCTAAGAAGTAGTAGAATGAATGACAGAAAGGAAGCAAAGAGAAATGGTAATGGAAGCCAAGAACACAGAGGGAGTCTTTTTTTTTTTCCCCTTTAGATGAGTAGTACAAGCCCTGTTAAACTGTTAAATGCTGACAGGGGCAGTATCAAGGCAGAAGTTAAAAACAGAGAAGAAAGACAGGGAATTATTGATGGATTGGTGAAAGAAAGATCAGGAACACAGGGAGACAGAGGAAATGAAGAAACAATAGGTCTGTAATCTTTTAAATATCAGCTTCCCTTTTTACTGTGAAGATGCAAGGTTATTTACTGAGAGTGAGGCAGGGAAAGAAGGTAAGTGAGAGGGTATGTGTTTTGAAGAAATTGAAAAAGGTCTGAAATAAGCACGGTGGAGAATGGGATATAGAGCTGACTAAGAGAACACAGTAGGGAGGGACAGAAAATGTTGAGAGCACAGGTGAGGTTGGTGACACTGAATTTATAGTGATATAAATCTACCCCTCAGTAGTGTGATTTTCCCCAGCAACCTGAACACAGGTGACGATAAGATGGACAGTTGGGCTCATCTAGGTCTGGGAATCTGCCTGATAGATGTCAATGAAAGACAACAAAGCAAGAGAGTCTGTAATATTGACAAGAAAATGAATAACATGTGGGAGAATAAAATCTAAGTGGTGTTCCAGCTTAGAGAGGGAAGTGGGAACAGTGCATAGTGACAGACTTGGGGAAAAGCAGAGGGGTCAAAGGCCTAGAACGGATAGAAGATAATAGCCAGGAATAGGCTGCAAGTATGCTTCCCTAGTTGTAGTTATTTTGGATGATGACACTCTGTTGGGAGAGGCAAACAGACATAAGAATAAAAACTAATATTTACTTAGAATTTAATATGTTCTTGGCACTGTGCTAAGCATTTTGCATGCACTGTCCCCATATAATCCCTACAACTATCAATTAAGTACTATTATTGTCCCCAACATTGTCCTGGTAGTGTCAGTGAGATCTGAGGTGCCTAAAGAGGTCTGGAATTGGCACTGAGGGGTGAGGGCAATGAGCAGCTTGCTACTGGAAGTCTTCTGGGGACCAGCTTTCGGTTAAACTAGACTATAACACTTACAAGAGGTTGAGGATGTAGCAAAGTTTATTCCTCGTGCACTGGGTGTTCTGACAGGCACAGTGGGAGGATTTTAGAAGGAAGGGAGGAGTGAGAGTTTGGAAGCGGGAACAAGAAGCGCAGATGATGGGATAGGATAGGAGAACACTGAGAGGGTATATAGGTAGGACAAGTGAGGGCGTTACATCACGGGTAGTGTGATCAGGAAAATGGGTGTATGGCCACATGGATTTAGACTTTAGAAGAAACCTTCAAACAGAACCATCCAGCCCCTATTTTTAGCTCATATCTCATTCTGTCTCTACAGGCAACACTTTAAATAAGTAACTTAAATTCTCAGACTGTAATAATAGCCAATATTTATTGACTGTTTACTACATGTCAAACACATTACATGTATTAATTTATTTAATCCATACAACAACACTATGAGGTATGTACTGTTATCATCTCCATTGTACAGTGAAATCTTAAATAGCTAGTATCTGGTAGAGCTTGAACTAGAGCCCTGCTCACTGACTCTGGAGCCCTAAAGCTTACCATGTTGTTATTCTTACTACTTGATCAGGGCTGTCATTTCTCTCCCTACAATTGTCTTTCCTATATTGTACACTTCCTCTAGCAGAAAAAGGTCTCTCCATACAGTAACATTTAAAAGAAACTTAATGACAGATTATGACAATATCAATACATCTGAAACTAACCTTTAACAATATACTCTATAAGTGGATTTTGAAAAAAGGATGGTCATCTTGGACTTTATCCAAGAGAGCTTACATTCTTCAGTACCCAAAGATATCCCTTACTTAGAAGATAGTCTTAAGGCATATGGCCCAAACATAGTATTTTAGCACAGATCTAGTGTGTTTAAAAAAATCATCTGTAAAAAAAAAAAATAATAAATCATCTGTCACACAATAACTTTATTCTGTCCTCAGGGTGGAAACTAGCCTCTGCTACTTCTTGCTGAGGACAAAAAATAAGTTACTGTCAGGCTTGACATTTTAAATTCTGTAACAGAAGATGTCTTGGGTTGTTGTTGTTTTTAGCTCCATACATTTTTATGTTTATAACAAAAAACACTATCAAAGTAGCTTTCATACTTATAAAATGAGCAGAAAACCCATTGTAGAAATCCCCCTTTTCTGTTAGTTAGCAGTTTTAAAATATCAAAGCACAGTAGTTTCCCCTTACCCAAGGGGGATATGTTCCAAGACCCCCAGTGGATGCCTGAAACCACAGAACCCTATATATGCTATGTTTTTTCCTATCATACATACCTATGATAAAGTATAATTTATAAATTAGGCAGAATGAGAGATTAACAATAACTAATAATAAATAGAACAATTATAACAATATTCTGTAATAAAAGCTATGTGAATGTGATCTCTCTCTGAAAATACCTCATTGTACAAATTTAATACCTTTTCCATCTTAACTAAGCACTAATTGTGCTCTGTGGCTGTAACTTTTGCAGTCTGAGGTGCGCCTGCAAAACTAGCACAAATTTCTTTTTCCTTCTTCACAATTTCATGGATACAAGTTTCATTCTTACCGTAGATCTTAGCAACCTCAGCATACAATGTCTTTTCTTTCCTTATTAAGTCGAAAATTTTCACCTTTTCATTTAAAGGAAGCTCTTTACGGCTTCTCTTAGGCATATCAGAATTGCCAGCATCACTACTCTTCGTGCTTTGGGGTCATTATTAAGTAAAATAAGGTTACTTAATAACACAAGCACTGTGATACCTTGACAGTCGATCTGATAACCAAGACAGCTACTAAGTGACTAATAAATGGATTACACTGGACAAAGGGGTGATTCACGTCTGCGCAGGACAGAGAAGGATGGCAAGAGATGCCATCACACCATTCAGAACACTGAGCAACTTAAAATTTATTAATTGTTTATTTCTGAAATTTTCCATTTAGTATGTTCAGACTGAGGTTGACTTCTGGTAACTGAAACCATGGAAAATGAAACTGTGGATAACGGGGGACTACAGTTGTCTGTGTATAGAATGCAAGAAGTAATAAAAAGTAGAGATTCAGAACTTCCCTGGAGGCGCAGTGGTTAAGAATCCACCTGCCAACGCAGGGGACACGGGCTCGAGCCCTGGTCTGGGAAGATCCCACATGCCGTGGAGCAACTTACCCGTGCACCACAACTACTGAAGCCTGTGCGCCTAGAGCCTGTGCTCCGCAACAAGAGAAGCCACCGCAATGAGAAGCCCACACACCGCAACAAAGAGTAGCCCCTGCTCGCCACAACTAGAGAAAGCCTGTGCGCAGCAACAAAGACCCAACACAGCCATAAATTAATTAATTAATTAATTTAAAAAAGACGTTAATTAAAAAAAAGTAGAGATTCAGCAAAGAAACAAACTGCATTTGGATTCTAACTATCTTAATGTTGATTTAGCAATCAGACTTTGCTTTAAGTGGGTGGCATTTCCAAGGAAACTAAAGGACTTAAATAGAAATGTGGTGTGAGGCTTCACACTTCATGAAGATCTTTTATTTACTCCAACAGGTTACTACAATAGGAAAGCTTAAAATTGAAGTATTTATATACCAATTACTTTAAAGCTCTTCAGTAAGGACTGTAATTTTTACTAAAAGACCTTCTTCAGAAACAAAAAAGAGTAGAATCTGTATTAGCTAAATATATTTTGGAGTAGAGATAATATTATGTCTGCTATCATAAATTTAGGTTTGTTTCATTGTATTTTAGCATTTATTCTTCAACCAAATACCTGGGGATGGAACCATATATTTTCCTGATTAATCTAACTTTAACTGGATACTTAAATTATTTTAGTGTGATTAAATCACATTCAGTATTCAAAAAGTACTTAAGAATGATACTCTTTTCTTTAAAGCAGTATTTCTTTAAAGCAGTATACAACTTTAACTTCTTACATCAAGCTTTTTTCCAAATAGACCACTTTATCTTTAAAATACAGACAAGGATATACAGTGCAGAAAAAAAAGTGTTCTTCATCATCCCTGTTCCCTTCATTATTGTCAAAATCCTTAATACCATGTTCTCTCAGAAAACATCTGTGTACTATTATAAAATAAATTCTCTTAAGCCTTTACTTCAAAATGGAGAAATAATCTAAGGTAATGTTCCAGGAATATATTTTGCCCACATTATTAGATGTTAAAAGCACAATATCAAAAAACACTGATCAAACCTAGGGTGACGGAAAACCCATTAACCCAGACCAAGTATGCCAGATCTCCTGGCACATGACATACCCACCACCTGTACTGAGTAATACGTATTGTCTTTTCTCCATCCTGTATTCCAAAGTCAAGCTGAACTACCCTAGGAGATCCATGGGATTGAGCTTGAAGGGGTTGGGGGACCAGGCAGAACTGAGCCTAAGATGTGCGAATCAGTACTGTGATGCTTGTATTATCAACCACAAGTGATCAGGGCCATTCCAAATGCCCAGAGGACCTTCCAGGTGCTTTTTGAGCCATATCACATAGACAGATAGATAGATAGATAGGCAGACAGATAGGCAGACAGACGGAGGTAAGAGATGTATATGTATCTGGGGGGGCTGCTGTTTGCTTTTTTTTTTTTTTTAAATCAGACTACCCTCAAAAAGAAAAAGATATTTGATATTGTAGGGTCGTCTTTTACTGATGTTAACCAAAATGAACACCAGTGAAGCACTTTGAATAATGGCTTTTTTTCTTTTAAGGAATTTCAGCATGGGTAATAAAGTGGGAAGTCCTGGGTTTCAGTCCTCGGTTCTGCCACTTACTAGATGTGCGACTTTAGCAAGTCTCAATCTCTGACAGATTGCTTCTTCATTTGTGAAATGCGCAAGATAATCACACTTAACCTACCCACCTACAGGATTATTTCTAGGGTCAAACTGGTTAATAAACATGTAAAACTACTCTATAATTCCTAAAGCAGTGTCTTGATGTCCGACATTCATAATCTTAACAATACCATTGGGTAAAGTCCGCATCCACTTCAACACTATAACTGAAAGTGCGTGGCTAGTTTCCTCACACTCCCTTTGTATTCCCTGTTCCTCCAGACAAAGTAAAACCTGGTTCCTGAAGAATATGATTTAATTTGAGTTACTGGGAAACAAAGCAATTAGACAATGAATAATAGCCCAGACAAGATACAGCTGAGGATCTGTGCAAAAGAGTGAGGAGCTGTCCGATCCTGAGCAGGTGTTCTCCCTAGACTGTCTAACCTGAAGATGATTTAATTTGGAAAATAGGGCTTGTTCCCGGGTGGGTAAGCCTTGGGGTCTTGGCTTTTCGGGACTGGGACCGTCACAGGAAATCCTGTGGGAGGGGGTCAGGGAGATTTTCCAAGTATTAAGGGCCTGGGTGGAAATCTTACCTTGAAGAAGTCTTGTTACCACACACAAGCCCTTTTCCTGAAGTAGCGGCAGCAGGAAAACTCCAGTCTGCTGGACCTGCTCAGAGACTGCTGTGGAGAGACGCCCTTACGCCCCTGAGAGAGAGTCTGCTGCAGCGGGACACGCGGGGAAGACGCGAGGAATGCCGGGAAGGTGCAGGGCATGACGGGAAGGTGCAGGGCATGACGGGAAGGTGCGGGGCCTACTGGGAAAGTTATGGGGCCTCCTGGGAAGTCGCCGTGCTGACCCTGAGGGAGGAAGAATGGAATGCAGGGCCCTGGGACCTTTACGGGACAGAGATGGCCCTGGAGCAGCATGTAAAAAAAAAGAAGCAGCATTTATCTCAGAAGTAAAATTGGCCTAGTAGTGTCCATTTTAGAGCTGTTCTCACAAGACAGCTTGGATTGTTTCCAACTAGCATCTCTTCTCCAAAGATGTCTCCCCCTTTGGGTTTCCCTAGTGCCTCAGCTTGGTCCAGATGGCCCAAAGGGGACTGTTTCCTGTGGCCTCTTCCCACTGTTACGAATGTTAACGATCCCCACCCGTACTTACTTCCTCATCCTGGCTCGTTAAGCCTTCTCTACCTGGGCTCTAAGTTTTTACAACACTGCGGGGAGAAATGTCTCTGAAGTTTTACTTTTCCACCTGAAATGGATAGTCCAAGCCCTCAAAACTTTCCAAAATCATACTTTAAATCCCAGTGTAAGTTTTTTCATTTTAGAAAAATTCATTTTACGCTTGCGTTAATTTGGGACAGAGCCCCAGCCCTATGTGAGTGGATTATAGATGAAATCCTATTAAATAGAACTCTATTGGACCTGACTGCAATATGAAAACAAATTGGAACACAGCTTCTGGGTCATTTTGAACACAACAAAGGATAAAGGATTTACACTTTTTCCTCTCTCTCCTACTTGCTCTCCCAGCATTTTTTTTTTTTTTCTCTTTTTCTATATGACTGTGCCTGAGATTGACAATGCACTGGATAAATTCTTGGTCTGATTTCACACTGGAGGTTTTCCTAAGTGAAAGAATATCCTAACTCCCAGGTGGAATTATCATCATTACTCTCTTTTTTATATGTAACCTATAAAATATAGGAAGAATAAAATATAGCAGAAGAGTTGAAGGAAATAATCCAAGTTAATCAGAAGAAAATATTCAATCATTGGGCTTCCCTGGTGGCGCAGTGGTTGAGAGTCCGCCTGCCGATGCAGGGGACACGGATTCGTGTCCCGGTCCGGGAGGATCCCACATGCCGCGGAGCGGCTGGGCCCGTGAGCCATGACCGCTGAGCCTGCGTGTCCGGAGCCTGTGCTCCGCAACGGGAGAGGCCATAGCAGTGAGAGGCCCGCGTATCGCAAAAAAAAAAAAAAAAAAAAAAAAAAAATCAATCATTGACAAAGTATTAAGTACATCAATAGGTAAGTTATGGATTATGTCTAATATTCTATTTTAGAGTGAATACAGTATAATACAGAACACATTTATAATCATCATCATCATCTATTAAAAGTCTATCACTTGTGTCATTTTAAACTAAAAAACAATTTTAAATGCAGTTAAAACTTTTACTTTGGGATCACCATTTCATGGATAAAAATACAGATGTGAGTATAGATATAGACACACCTCTGTATAAATTACTTCAATGTTAAGTTTTACTGCAATATATCTCTTCAACTTTACATGTACTGTTTCTTCTTTGCAATGTAACTTATTTCTATACTTGTTATTGATTTTTTTCCTAATATACAATGGAAATTATATGAATTTTATAAAAACTGTCTGGAAAAGCACAAAAATGTGTAATGTAAAACATAACACCCTTCCACAATAAAGGTTCCCTTCCTCACCCAGAAATAAGTATTGATACCTTTGGTTGCTTGATGCTTCATCCTCCAGACTTTTTATCATATATATACTAACATATATTATTATTTTAAAATCAAATTATACTTGACAAATTATTCTGTCATTTTATTTTTCCACTAATCAGTCTCCAGATACCTGTGTTAATATTTGTATACTTAATTCTCTTTAAAAGCCTATATAGTATTCCTTGTGTGGATGTACCATAATTTACAAAACCAACCCCTTTCTAATGTATATACTGGTTGTGTCTAATTTCTCCTTACATTTCATCCTCTTGAGCTGTGTCTTTTTTCCTTTCCATTGCAAATCACCACCACCCCAAATTTTGTGTTTTCTAGTAACCAGGACCACTTCATTCCTTTTTCATTTAGCCTGTTTTCTGAAATGTTTTTCTGACTTTCAGGTCTTGTCCTTTCGTTTTGAATCTTCTCTTTTTATTCTCCTATTTTTTTCTCCATTAAGTACAAAAAACCTCTTATAAAAAATCTCTCCTCTTTATTACCTGTGTCCTCTCTTCACACTCTTCCCAACCCCAGCAGTGAAGAAAAAGAGGTGCTTAATATCAGGTTTCTGATAAGAAACAAGGGGCTGCTACCAGCAGGGAGCCTTGTCAAGATCTCCCTCATTCTGAGCACTCCATTCCCACGTGAACCACAATGGATGGAGATTCCATCCACCCACCCCACATTGTTCAAGTTGTCCTTTGCCCTTTCTGTCAAATCTTGGCACCCAGGAGACAGCAGAACATGTTCTGAATTCAACCCTGGGGAGCTACCAATCAATATCACTTGACTCTTCTCACCCGTTAGTTCTCTTTCTATGCCTGATGTGGAGTGACGCCTATGCTATTCTTTGTCATGGCCCCTTCTCAGTTGGCCCAGCTAACCCCTATAGGGTAGGATGGCTCTGTCCATCCCCTAGGCAGAGTGCCACAGGCAGAGAGTAGAACAAGGGCAAAGTACAAGGCTGAGTCTTAGGACATAGGTTCTCTTACTGCTTCAGCTGCAGGCTCAGAGTCTGTGCAGAAAGTTAGTATATTTTATCTTTTCGTGATCTTAGTTATCAAATACCAGTTAAGAATATTAACTGTCCACTTAACTCACAGAACACTATAAGAATGGAAATCTATAAAACACTTTGAAAATAAAATTCCAAAGAAACAGTTTCTTATTTTATATGTCTCTTCTTTTTTGTACATATATTTTAACTGACTTCCTTTGTTTATATCTGCAACTCATTTCTGGTTTTTCCTGCTATACATACCTATTCCTTCCCATGAATTAGTTCTTATTTATGAAACACAACAGTATATTTATATTTATTTCCAATGAGACCTTCTGCCAATGAGACCAGCAGAGGTTTTGGTGGCTTTTTGTTGTTGTTGTTTGTTTTTGAGGGGAGAGAGGTGGATTCAGAGAGGGAGAAAGACACGGCTGTTGTCATTTTTTTAATCTAAAATTTTTTTATGTTCCTCAAATTTCTTTTATACCTGAAACATTCTCTGGAATTTTTATATGATTATTAAGGCCTTAGTTTCAAGTGGCAACATTCAAATAAGCAAAAAAACTTTATAGGGAGACTAAACTCCTGTCTGATAGTAAGTTAGGTACTTAGAAGAAAATTTGAGTAATTCTTTTTTTTTTTTTTCCGATACGCGGGCCTCTCACTGCTGTGGCCTCTCCCATTGCGGAGCACAGGCTCCGGACGCGCAGGCTCAGCGGCCATGTCTCACGGGCCCAGCCGCTCCGCAGCATGTAGGATCTTCCCGGACCGGGGCACGAACCCGTGTCCCCTGCATCGGCGGGCAGACTCTCAACCACTGCGCCACCAGGGAAGCCCCCCAGTGAATTTTAATACCATATCAATAAATTCCAACAATACACTATTGTTTTGGCCTTTGATTCTTAAGGAAGGGGGAAAATGCAAATTTTTCTTTTATTAATAAGTGTATAACTTCTAATAGATTATACACAATCTCATAACTCATCTCAGTCTGAATAATCAACATCATTTGAATTTTCAAAGGTAACACTTCACTGTCATGAAAGAAAGCCCAGTGACTCAGCATTCAGTAGAACTATACAATAGTGGATATCATATTGCTGATTAAAGTGATTAAATTTAATGATCCCACCAAGCATTTCATCTTTGCTGTGCAAACTACAGAGACTCAGGCCATCAAGTAGAAGGAAGGGCCTTAATAGAATTTGTGACAAGTAACATGAGACTGCCAATGGCCCAAACTTACAGCTCCAGTAAACCATAGAAACTTCATATCTGCCAAATTGGAAAACATTAGTGTATTAAAGACTTCAGAAGGGAGTTGAGTGTAAATAGTGTTAATCACTAGGATAAGGTTCCAAATAACTACATGGCTTTAATGAGGAGATCTGAAATAAGCGGTACCAACAAACGAGTTGACTACAAGAGTTGATTACATGTAAGATTATAAATCAGGCCCTCACATAATAAAGGGTTGAGGAAGCCACTGCAGAATATTCTTTAACAAAAGGAAGACCTTATGAAGCGTTGGCAGAGGATGCGGTAAGCCAAATGGCCTGCTAACTGGTTAGATTAGCTGAGGCAGATATGCTTCTGGATTTGTATTTATATTTGTCTAATTTGGCTTAGTTACCCTGGACTCTCCGTGAAGTTACCCAGGCTATCTAGGGGATTAGGAACTGGAAGCATGAACAGCTCCCACCAAAATAAGTCCTGGACCTAATCTCTCTCCTCCCCTCCCCTCCCCCCAGCCCCTGCTTTCTCCACACCCTGCCAAAATCTATATTCAATGTATCTGAAATCAAATGAGTCCAGAACATGAACAGAGCATCCATGACGAGCGTGAGTTTGGGAGTTAGACAAACCTCCCTTGGGATCCCAGCTCAGCCACTTACTAGCTGTGGGATCTCAGTCAAGATATTTAATTTCTCTGAACCTCATTTTCCTCATCTGAATATCTGAATAAGGAGGACAAAAATATCTATCAATACTTCACAGAGTCACCATAAGGAGTATTTATTTTAGCCCAGTGCCTGGAATGTAGCAGCCAGAAGAATGTACCAGTAGTATTATTGTTAAGCTGCCTGATTGGTCTTTATATGTCTTCTCTCTCTCTCCCCACCCCATGCACACACACAAATAGAATAGAAGATAGAATTAATACCTAATTCCCAGAAAGTACTCACCCTTCCCACCAAAGAAGGACTTTGCTGATAATAACGTATGAGATACTGTGTAATTTTACTATTAATACCACCTTACTTCATCCCAAAAAAAGGCTTTGTAAGTAGATATGTCTTCATAATACATCAGTTGGATAACATTTGTAGAAGTTTTGGATGGCAGCAAAATAGCCTTAAAATAGTTGGAGTTCACAGCACTATTTTAAAACGTGTTCTTCTGTCTCATTAAAATTAACACTTCTACTCTTCAAAAGATATCATTAAGAAATGGAAAAAGCAAGCCACAAACATATGTTTGAAAAAGGACTTACATTAAAAAATAAATATGTAAAGAGAAAACTGGACAGCTACATGTAAAAGAATGAAATTAGAACATTTTCTAACATCATATACAGAAACAAACTCAAAATGAATTAAAGACCTAAATGTAAGACAGGAAACCATAAAACTGCTAGAAGAAAACATAGGCAGAACACTTGACATAAATTGTAGCAACATTTTTTTTTGGATTTCCTAAGGCAAAGGAAACAAAAGCAAAAATTAACAAATGGGACCTAATTAAACTTAAAGGCTTTTGTACAGCAAAGGAAACCATTAACAATACGAAAAGGCAACCTACTGAATGGGAGAAAATATTTGCTAATGTATGACCAATAAGGGGTTAATCCAAAATATATAAACAGCTCATAAAACAAAACATCAAAGAAACAAATAACCTGATTACAAAATGGGCAGAAGAATTGAATAGACATTTTTGCAAGGAAGACACACAGATGACCACAGGCATATGAAAAGATGCTCAACAAAGTTAATTGTCAGGGAAATGCAAATCAAAACCACAATGAGCTATCACCTCACACTTGTCAGAATGTCTATCATCAAAAAGCCCACAAATAACAAGTGTTGGTGAGGATATGGAGAAAAGGGAACCCTCGTGCACTGTGAGAATGTAAATTGCTGCAGCCACTTGTGGGAAACAGTATGGAGTTTCCTTAAAAATGAAAAATAGAACTACAATATGATTCAGCAATTCCACTCTTGGGTATTTACCCAAAGAAAAGGAAAACACTAATTCAAAAAGATATATGCACCCCAGTGTTCATAGCAGCATTATTTACAACAGGCAAGATATGGAAGCAACTTGTGTTCACCAACAGATGAATGGATAAAGAAGATGTGAGACATATACACACACACACACACACACACACACACACACACACACACACACACACACACAATGGAATACTACTCAGCCATAAAAAGAATGGAATTTGCAACAACATGGTTGGACTTGGAGAGAATTATGCTTAGTAAATTAGTCAGACAGAGAAAGACAAATACTGTAAGATATCACCTATTTGTGGAATCTAAAAAATAAAACAAACTAGTGAATACAACAAAAAAAAAGGAACAGACTCACAGATATAGAGAACAAACTAGTGGTTTCCAGTGGGGAGAGCGAAGGGAGGGGGGGAGGTAGGTGTAGGGGATTAAAAGGTACAAACTACTATGTATAAAATAAAATAAATAAGCTACAAGGAAATATTGTACAGCCAGCAAATATAGCCAATATTTTATAATAACTATAGATGGAGTATAACCTTTAAAAATGTGAATCAAAAAAAAAAAATGTGAATCACTATATTGTACACCTGAAACTTACATAATATTGTAAATCAACTACACCTCAATAAAAAAAGAAGAAAATATAACGAACTTATAACTCAGTAATAAGAAGATAGACAATCCAATTAAAAATGCGCAAAAGATTTGACCGGATTCACAAAAGAAGATACATGAATGGCCAATAAACTCATGAGAAGATGCACAACATCCTAAGTCATGAAGAAAATGCAAACTAAAACCACAATGAGTAACTACCCTATACAGCCATTTAAATGGCTAAAATTAGAAGGACTGACAATATCAAGTGTTGGAGGAACTGGATTCTCAAACATTGTTGTGGGAACATAAAGTATCACAATATTATATTTGGGAAAACGGTTTGGCCGTGTCTTATAAAGTAAACCAATGCTTATCATCCAACCCAACAATTCTACTCCTAAGTATTTACCCGAAGAAAAGTAAAACATATGTCTACACAGAGACCAGCAGCTTTGTCCATAACAGCCTAAAACTGGAAACAACCCAAATGTTCAACAGATGAATGGATAGACAAATTGTTGCACATACAGGGAGTGGAATACTACCCAGCACCAACAAATTACTGCCTAATGATGGATGAATTTCAAAAACATGCTGAGTGGAAGACAGACATCAAATAAAACATACAGTGATTCTCTCTCAGATAGGTAGATAGATATAAATTTTAAAATATATGTCATAGGGGACTTCCCTGGTGGTCCAGTGGTTAAGACTCCATGCTTCCACTGCAAGGGGCGCCACGCTGCATGGCCAAATAAATAAAACACCTTTAAAAATAAATGAAATATATGTTATATATAAACACATATATAAACACATATATATATATATATATTTATATATATGATTTTTGCTGGGTCATCTTTGCCCTTTATTGGCCATAGTCCCTCCAGCCTTCAGTCTCATCAGCACACAAGTGGGGTGAGGGGTGCATGGGGCATGGGCAGGCTGCCCCTCACTGGGTGGGGCAGTGAGGAGAAGTGGCAGCCCCTCTGGCTGGATCCTTCCTGTCCCCTAGGCCTGGATCCTTGCCTCCTTTCAGCTCTCTCATATATGTATGTACACACACACATACACACACACAGACTTGCCACACAGGCAACCAGTCATGCCAGTGTAATGGAACTTGAGTAAGAACTCTGAACCACAAGGCTCAGGCAGGCTTCCCTAGTGGCAGTATTCCATGTGTTACACACACGTACCAGGAAAATAATGCATACAAGACTCCACGGAGAGAGGACCATGGGAGCGCTGTATTTAGTGCTTTTCCTGGACTCTGCCCTGTGCTCTTCTTCCTTGGCTGATTTTAATCTGTATCTTTTCCCCAAAATAAGCTATAACTGTGAGTTTAAGAGCTTTCAGTTTGTTTTTTTGAGTCCTGCTAGCAAATTATCGAACCTGAGGGTAGTTTGGGGAACGCTCCCACTCCGCACGTGCAATTAGTGTCGGAAGTGAGAGTGGTCTATGGAGAACTGTATTCCTGTTAATTCTGCAGTTTCCAAAACTCCCAAAGAGTTAGCTCTAAAGTTTAGCAATATCATAAAGGTGATTGTTTTTTAAAAGTGGTCGTTTTCCCTCATCTACTATGTATGCATGTGTGTGTATGCGTTTGCGCATCTGTGCATGTAATCAAGTATACACACACATACCCACAATGGAACACTGTGCTTTTAATGCTGGGAAAGAGAGAATCTCTTAAAAAGGCAATTTTGGAAGCACCTCAATATTTTGTACTTCAAATTTTAAAGGTATAAGTAGATCTTTATAAACTTAGAAGAAATATGAATGAATGAGCATCAACTAATTAACAGAAGGAATCTAGACAAAGTAGGGAGAGGGAAGATAACAGGGGTTGCCATTTACTGTTCTCTAAAAATATCTAAGTGGTATGATTAAGGGCCATTTTTGTGTTTTTATGTTTTTCAGAATTTTTCAAATTAATGAAAGAATAAATGTATCCTGGACAAATTTAGAAATACATATATGTGTATATTAGAAATATATATTAGAAATTTAGAAATATAAGAATTTCACACATTACTTTATGGTCACAGGAAATATAAAACAATTTATTTTGTTTATACACATAAATGTTCTCTTCTTGTTGCAGAGAAGAAAAATAGGGTGGTCAAATCTTTTAAGCATAAAACATTTTCTATTAATATAAAATTCTGTGAAGGAAATATAGTGAAAAATAAGATGCCAAGGAGAAAAAGGAGTGAAAAGACAAGCTCATTTTGGAATTTTTTTTAAATAGATGATGATGGCTATCAAACCCCTACAATATTTTGTATTCAATTAGATTTATTTAAAGGAATGCCATAAATTTTATTTTTAAATTTCAGTATTTACAGTTTGCCAGAAGTTACCTCTCTTTAGTTATTTAACCTTTTGTTGAATACTTTTATACATAAACTTAAAATCTGTGGAGGGTGTATATGATTTAAAAAATATTTTAGGCATACATGAGTGAAAGATTTGTAGGCCACTCACGTTAGCTCTAAACTACACTTGGCGATGAGCGGAAAAATGCAATACTGTTTAATCTAAGCCAAGGATACTCTGCCACCTGGTGGCTTAGAAATTTTCATGGTCACTAGACAGGAATAAAAACCTCTCCTCAGACCAGGCGTGATGATGAACTGATTCATAGTATACAGAATCAGGGAGATGAATTCCTTGATTACAGAATGTATGGATACAGAGAAGGAAGCAAAATGATTGATTCTGAATATTATCACTGCAAATCCAGGGAAGTATCATTGGTAGTTTTTTACAGGGTAGGAAAATATCTAAAATCTCTCACCTAAGATCAACTAATTTCAGAAATGCTTAATATGATAGTTAATACAATTTTATTCTGTGAACTTGAGTAAAAGCAAATTTCTCTGTCATTTTATTGTGGAGAAACAGAAAAAAAAGTTTTGATCCATTTCTGTGCACTGTAGAAAATTGAAATTACCAAAGGTTCCATATTTTATTGAAAAAGTATATATGTAAATTCTTACTACCTACATTTTTTTTTTTTTTTGGTTCCTTGCTTTACCTTGGTTAATTTTTCCATGGTTCAGATTTCATAATGAAAACAAGAACTCTCTTCTAGAAGTTGGTGGGGGATTTTTGGTTATTTATTTTGGGTTTTGCTTGTATTATGGATGATCCTTAAAAGAAAAAGCCCAGTTTATTTAAACATATTATGTTAATAAAATAATATATTAATATATGTGTATATAGTGTTATATAGTGTGTGTGTGAATATAAACAAGCTTTGAAGGTATAGCTCAGCACTAAATGGGGTTAACATTACAAAAATACACCTGCAAAAATAACTGAGCAAGTTTTAAGGAAGAGTAGTGAAGATGACCAGCCCTACCAGATAGTAAAACATAAAGTTACTGTAATTAAGATGGTCATACTACACGTGACTAGACACCTTAGCAATAGTAGAAAAGGACTGGAGTACATGTGGAAGTGAGTACATGATAATGCTGGCATTTCTGAGTGAAAACAAAGCGCAAAAAAAATGTATTGGCACATATCCATTTGTGTATGTGTAGCCGTATAAAGGGAATAATATTTTAAAATTATTAGTGGACTCTCCTCTTTGTCTTTCTGAGTACAGGCCTAGGACACTTAAGGTATCAACCTGCCCAGGAGAAAGTCTGGCATCTGCTTCCTGTGGTAGATGCTATTGTGACTTAGCCAATTACACTTTATCTTCCCCTTCTTCCACAGGGACAGATAGTCCCACAATAGATCCTGTGGAAATGCCTGACATTTTCTTCCCCAGTCTTCCTTTCACCTGTGGGTATCCATGTGACATGGTTATGGATAATATGAAATACAGAGAAGTCTGTTGGAACTGCTTCTGGAAAGATTTTTCACCATGATAAAAAGTAGAGAGACATGGGGAGATGTTTCTCCACTATGAAAGCCCCCTTTCTCTTGCCTTTGAATGAGGCTGTCTGAAGTGATGTCCAGAGCAGCTGCAGCCACCCTGCGACCTTGAGGTGATAAACCTGAAGATGAGACATCAGCACGCTGAGGATGGCAGAGCACAAAGTCTGGGCCCTGAATGGCATTGTGGACTTGACAAACCAACTCTGGAAGCCCTTAACCCTCAGAGTTTTTGCTTTGTAAGATTATTAAATGTCTTCACAGTTTAAGCCACATTTAGTTGATGTCTTCATTGTTTAAGCCACATTTAGTTGGATATTGTCACTTGTAGCCCAAATCATTCTAACTTCTACATTACAGAGGAATGTCTAAAGACTGACAGAGGTAATGTGCCATTACTGATATATAAAAACAGAAATTTACCGAGAAAAGAATGTTCAAACTCCCTTATCTGTCCCTTGAGTATATCAGCATACAAGGTCAGAAGACCCATGTTCACTCGGTTCCCCACATGGTGAAGAAGTTAGCACCTCTGTCAGGGACAATCAGACCATGTGTTTGTCTTTTAGTAAATGACCTCTGGTGCGGGGGGAGGTTAGACAAGCACGGGTGACAGTGAGGGCAGTGGGGGAAGCTGCACCCGCTCCACAATCCTCTGTCTGACTCTGGGAGGCGCCACCTCACGGGGTGTCCCATTCCAACCTGGTGCGGCCACAGCAGGACAAACATCATCGTGCCTGTGGTCAGGTGGAAGGTCTAACGCCAGGGTTAGCTTTGCTGAGCTGCCCTTGGGTCTCACGTGCTGACAGGCCCCAGAAGTAACTGAGAACCTGGCTGGGCCGCTGAGCCGAGGCAGCTGCCAGGCGAGAGCAAAATGCTGTGGGGAAGGCTGCAGAAGGGGGCATGTCAGCCCAACCCAGGAGGGCCACAGGGCCATCAGAAGCCAGGCTGCACTCAACTCAGCCCAGCACAGCCACCAGGAGTGGTGTGCCAACAGCAGGCCACTGACCCTCCTCAAAGGTCTGCAGGGTAGCCCTGACCAGAGGGATAAAGCTCATGGCCCAGAGGCGGGAGCCAGAGGCCAGCGGACACACACCCAGTGGACTTGAGAATATTGGCTGCAGGTCACATAAGCTGCCCCGCTCCCCCTGCCCCCCACCCCCGCCGCCTTCCTGAAAGGTGCAGGGTGAACGACAGGCTATTGAGAGACTGACATTTTGCATCCAAGTAAGGCTGAACACCTCTCCTAAAGGAGCGTCTTAAACTACCAGGTAGACTAGGGTTTAAACGAAACTGGACACTGGGTTAGTTTTTCTGCCGTTAGCCCATGAGTAGGGGTGGTGGAATGGTGGAGCAAGGGCGGGAGCAGAAGCAAAGCCAGGTTCACAGGCAAAAATAAAGAGCAGGGCTTCCCTGGTGGCACAGTGGTTGGGAGTCCGCCTGCCGATGCAGGGGACACGGGTTCGTGCCCCGGTCCGGGAAGATCCCACATGCCGCGGAGCAGCTGAACCCGTGAGCCATGGCCGCTGAGCCTGCGCGTCCGGAGCCTGTGCTCCGCAGCGGGAGAGGCCACAGCAGTGAGAGGCCCGCGTACCGCAAAATAAATAAAATAAAGTCCATACATTTTATCAACACATCTAAATTGTAACGTGAGCTAAATGTATGACCTTGCTACACACTATATTTCATAAAAAAGACCTAGGAAAGTGACAGCAGTTGGCCCTGGGGGAGGGGCCGGGGAGGCTGGGGGTCTGGAAGAGGAGGCTTACTTTCCTCTGAACACTTTGTGCAGTCTCAATATCTTTCTGTGTATATATTACTTTTTCAATTAAAAAACAAAAGAGTACTTAGTAAAAACCAGTGAAAGTAAATGGTATGGCACTTCCCTGGCAGTCCAGTGGTTAAGACTCCACACTTGACTGCAGGGGGCACAGGTTTGATCCCAGGTCGGGGAACTAAGATCCCATGTGCCATGCGGTACGGCCAAAAAAAAAAAAAAGTAAATGGTATGAAAATGGTAAATAAATAGAAGATAGATAACTAATCATTCTTTTTCATAGAAACATTGTTTTAAAAGCTAGGGGTAAGACAGGAATAAAGACACAGACCTACTAGAGAATGGACTTGAGGACACGGGGAGGGGGAAGGGTAAGCTGGGACAAAGTGAGAGAGTGGCATGGACACGTATACACTACCAAACGTAAAATAGATGGCTAGTGGGAAGCAGCCGCATAGCACAGGGAGATCAGCTCGGTGCTCTGTGACCACCTAGAGGGGTGGGATAGGGAGGGTGGGAGGGAGGGAGACGCAAGAGGGAAGAGATATGGGGATATATGTATACGTAGAGCTGATTCACTTTGTTATAAAGCAGAAACTAACACACCATTGTAAAGCAATTATACTCCAATAAAGATGTTAAAAAAAAGAAAAGCCATACTGGATCAGCCTAGAAATTATATAACTTGAAAACCACATCTAGCAAGTAAAACTAAACAGTGGTGAAGGAGGGCAGCACAAACGCTCATTGAGTCACCAGGGCACAGGGAAAGACTCTTGCCTGCCACGCACTAAGGTGAATAGTCCCTAGCAGGAGTGAGTATGTCTAACTGCACAGGCCGTGTGGGGAGAGGCAGTGGGCCAGGTGGCTGCACCGATGGACTTGGACACCAGTCTCCTTTGGTTTGATCTGGGCTGCCACTTACTAGCTGATAACTCTGGGCGAGTTACTTAACCTCTCTTGCCTCAATTTCCTCATATGTCAATTGAGAATAATATTAATATAGTCATCATAGGGTTGCTTAAGGATTCAATGTAAAGCACTCAAAATTGTTCTTGGCACCATAGTAAGCACTCAGCTATCACAGCCATTTCTGGAATTGACTGAGGGGGGGAAAGGTGCTGAGTCTTCCACCTCCTAAGCTCAGAGAAGCATCATGTCTTGGGGTCAGTCATCACCCCAAAGGGGCCAGTCAACAGAACTGGCATCAACACCCTCCCCATCTCCTCAATCCAGCCCCGTCAATATGGCAGAGGACTTGGGTTAAGGAGAAAGCACAGTGTCCATGAAGAGAGGATAGCCCCATCACCTCATCTCACCTGCCCAAGGAGATGGGGCAGTTTTGTGCATGGGTGGCCAAGGAAATAGCATGTAGAACTGTGGAGGCCCAGGAGCAGGGGAATCCTGACATCTCATTTCCTGGCGAGGCTGCGGCTTGGCCATGGGACTTACAAGAGAAGGGAGGAGATGGCATGGTGTGAGAAGGGGGCAGTGAGTGCACCTCCTGGCTCTGAGAAGTGGAAGACGGATCCTGCTCCTGTCTCCAGGCCCCTGGAGCTATAGAAGGCAAGTAAAATTGGGGGCATAATCATCCTGTGCTCTAGATAAATATGCTCAATTAATTGGAAAAATTAAAGTAAAATTTGTAAATCCAATATAAATAGACCAAGCCAAAAATGAATTCAGTCTTTAAGGAGTTTGCAATTTAGACACAATTATAATAGAGTATGTAATGAGTTTTATGAGAGAGTTACAGGAACATGGAGCAGGGTGTCTAAATCAGATGGAAGGATCCAAGAAGTCTTCCTGGAGGAGGTGACACTTAAACTGAATTTAAAGGATGAGAATGAGCTAACTAGAAAAAAGGGGAGGGATGGGAGAGTATTTCAAGAATAGCACATGGAGAGAAGTGGAGGTAAGAAATCACACACTACATTTTAGAACTT
Source organism: Orcinus orca (assembly GCF_937001465.1). NCBI lineage: Eukaryota > Metazoa > Chordata > Mammalia > Artiodactyla > Delphinidae > Orcinus > Orcinus orca. The sequence continues at coordinate 21,963,839 of NC_064579.1, read as the reverse complement.
ACATCTGGTTTGGAGTGGCTGAGAGGGAGGGTGGATGTGGGAGTGAAAGGAGATGAGGCTAGCGAGGAACGTATATCCAGATAATGCAAGACCTGGCATGCTAAACCAAAAGGTTTTTAATTTCTTCTTAAATCAGTGGGGAGTGATTGATTTTGAACAGGGAAGCAACACGATTACATATGCAGTTTAGAAGCATCATACATCCAGCAGTGTGGAGGCCTCCAGGCTGAGGCAGGAAGGCCAGCTAGGAGGCTACTGCTGCCATCGAGGCAAGACGACACAGTGACAACACGGCACCTGAGTCGTGAGATGAGGGAGACGATCAGGAAGCAGACTCTATCCTTGGTGACTTTAAATGTGAGATGAGGAAGAATGGGGAGTCTAGGATGCTTTCTAGTTACATGACTTGGACAGATGCCCAGACAGGAAAAGCAGAAGGTGGAGCATGGTATTTTTTTCTTTCTTTTTTTTTTTTTTGCGGTACGCGGGCCTCTCACTGCTATGACCTCTCCCGTTGCGGAGCACAGGCTCCGGACACGCAGGCTCAGCGGCCACGGCCTACGGGCCCAGCCGCTCCGCGGCATGTGGGATCCTCCCGGACCGGGGCACGAACCCGCGTCCCCTGCATCGGCAGGCGGACTCCCAACCACTGCGCCACCAGGGAAGCCCTTCTTTTTAATTTATTTATTCATTTATTTATTTTTGGCTGCGTTGGGTCTTTGTTGCTGCGCGCGGGCTTTCTCTAGTTGCGGCGAGCGGGGGCTACTCTTCGTTGCGGTGCGCAGGCTTCTCATTGCGGTGGCTTCTCTTCTTGCAGAGCACAGGCTCTAGGCGCGTGGGCTCAGTAGTTGTGGCGTATGGGCTTACTTGCTCCATGGCATGTGGGATCTTCCCAGACCAGGGCTTGAAACCCTTGTCCCCTGCATTGGCAGGCGGATTCTTAGCCACTGTGCCACCAGGGAAGCCCGGTTTGGGGTACTTTTTGTCCAAAGAATATTATTTCGACTTTTGGAACTCTACAGAACAAGGTATTATAATGACATAATTTTTTCCTATATTTCTGAGAATTACGATAGTTTATTTGTACATATATCCACTAAGTTTCACATCAGTAGTATATACTTACAAAGTCGTAAAGTAGTACAAGGTCTGAAGCAGTCTTCACCAAAAAAATTCCTGAAGTCATTTTCACCATGCTTTAGAGGATGTTGTGGGAGAATCACAGTAAAACATTGCAGAGGCTCCTCTCCCTCAAATCCTAACAGGTAAAATGTTGTGTTTCTGTTAGAAAGATTGCCAGAATGTACTGTAACCTCACACTTAGAGAAGAACTCCTACCTTCCAGTCATAAACAAAACTGAAAGCACCAAGCCAAAGGCCCCTCTCAGAGCAGATTTTAGTCATCCTTTGACATCAACCAAAGGACATGCATAACACATCACAGGGCCCAGTCTCAGGTGAGGTTTGGAAGTTCCTTTCCTGGTTCTCTCTATTGGAGAGCAGAAAAAATAATCCCTCAGGGTTGGAACACACTGTCAAGCTTGACATCACTTCGGGCTGGAAATCTCCAGAGTTTTCTGCTCACGATTCAAAACCAGGGCAGGTATTAAGACTGAAAATCATGCTGACAAGTAAATTAGGGGGGAAAAAAAGAGCAAACTGTTCATAAAAAGACAAGCTTAGTGAGATTCTCCGTGTTCCTCTTGAAACAAAGCCCACATGTGATCCGGGATTGTATGACATCCTTCTTGATGGAGGTGCTGTGCTTGGGAGCACTGCCCAGAACCCCGCCCAGCAAGTCAGAAGCAGGCCTTTCAGTTCTAGAACGTTACTAACTAGCTGTTTGACTCTGAGTCCCTCTCTGGGCTTCAGTTTCCCATAAATAAAACGTCAAAAAATTGACTATGTGATTGCTAACAGCCCTTAACCCTTAGCTCTAAAAATCATGGATTCTTTTTTTTTTTATCATCTCAGGAAATATGTGTATTAAAGTGTCTCTAAATGACAATAGGGCACATGGTAAACTCATAATACGTGTTCCTTGAACTAATTAACTCATTTGGGCACCAAGAGCAAGAGGCTCTTCTGTGGCAATTATTTGATAAATTGTAACTGCGGACATTTTTCTCTTTCAGAGGAGGAAGAGAGAATGCTACATAACAGCAAGCAGCTGAACTAAGATATCTCTGGTACGCTGCTGCTGACTCCACCCTGTTAGATTTGCGTGGCCCAGGAGTCAAATTCCCCCGTTAACCTAAAAAAGCCTGTTCATCCTGCCAACAGGAGTCCCATGCCCAGAATGGAACGTCTTAACCATGCGTGGAATGCGTTTTACAAACAAAACTGAAGAAGCACAATCCCTAACAAAGTGCTGGGTACTTTCTGAACAAAGAAATAACCTGGGCAGAGGATTCTGTTTCAAAGATGAAATGGAATATTAGAAGACACAATTGCTTTTAAACAGCTAAATACAGAGTAGAAAATAAAAGCATTGAAAGGGCTGTAAATTGTGTGAAAGGACTAAACATTTACCTCTGTTATTTATTTTTATATTTGTTGGGCTCACTTTTGCCGTTATCTAACGTCTAACGTTGAACGAGTTACTTTTCTATTTCTGGGTCTCTTGTCTTGAAAAAGTAAAGTTAGGGGTTGGGGAAATTGGTCTAGATAAGTTCTAGAGTTATTCTAGCTTCTATGATTCTATGCAAAACTTTTCTGGTTACAGAGGTAATAGAATTCATAACAAAAATTTGATTTACCATGGATGAACCTCGAGGACATTATGCTAAGCAAAATAAGACAATCGCAAAAGGACAAATACCATATGATTCCTCTCATATGAAGTTATCTAAAGCAGCCAAAATCATAGAAACAGAAAGTAGAAAAGTGCTGGCAGAAGAGGAGAGGAGGAATCAGCGTTCAGTGGGTATGGAGTTTCAGTTTTGCGAGATGAAGAAGTTCTAGAGATCTGTTGCACAACAGTGTGAATATAATTAACACTACTGAAACGTACACTTAAAAATGGTTGGATTGGTAAAATCAATATTATGTTTTTACCTCAATAAAAATTTTTGTTTTAGTATAAGAAGAAAGAGGAAATGTTAAACCATCCAATATTCAATCACTCAGCGAAAACTTCTATTAACCACGTGATACTTATCTGCCAGATATGGTCACGGTCTAGTTTTCACCACTTAATGAGTGCCTACACTCTGGTACAGAACAAAATAGTGGACATGACAAACATAGACCCAGCTCTCATGGGTAAGGAAATCAGTAATTACACTAAAAAGCAATACGTTCTACCATAAGGGGGCATACAGAAGGCAGTGGAAGCACGGAGAAGGAGCTTTCCCAGGGAAATCTTTTTTTTTTTAATTAATTAATTTATTTTTGGCTGTGTTGGGTCTTCGCTGCTGTGCGTGGGCTTTCTCTAGTTGTGACGAACGGGGCCTACTCTTCCTTGTGGTACGTACGCTTCTCATTGCGGTGGCTTCTCTTGTTGCGGAGCACGGGCTCTAGGCGTGTGGGCTTCAGCAGTTGTGGCATATGAGCTCAGAGTTGTAGCTCGTGGGCTCTAGACACAGGCTCAGTAGTTGTGGCGCATGGGTTTAGTTGCTCTGCGTCATGTGGCATCTTCCTGGACCAGGGTTCGAACCCATGCCCCTGGAATTGGCAGGTGGATTCTTAACCACTGCGCCACCAGGGAAGCCCAGGAAATAATTTTTAAAGGCTGCATGGTAGCTCATTGTATGGATATTCCATGATTTATTTAACTACTCTTCTATTTTTGAAGGGAAAAGCTTCTAAGTTTTTGTTATTCTAAAACAAGTGGGAAGCAGCCACATAGCACAAGGAGATCAGCTCGGTGCTTTGTGACCACCTAGAGGGTGGGATGGGGAGGGTGGGAGGGAGATGCAAGAGGGAGGGGATATGGGGATATATGTATACGTAGAGATGATTCACTTTGTTATACAGCAGAAACTAATACAACATTGTAAAGCAATTATACTCCAATAAAGATGTTAAAAAATAAAATAAAATAAACAAGTGGGATGCATATTTTTGTATAAGAGCCTTATCCACATTTTAAAAATATTTTCATGAATGTTAAGATTATACTAATCTCTTGCAGCAGATGGCAGAAGAGATGTAAAAGAAAAAACATTGTCTTACCAGACACACAAGGCAATGTTTTTTGTTTTTTTTTAACTTTTTTGCCCCCCACCCCTGCACCTCACGGCATGTAGGATCTTAGTTCCCCAACCAGGGATCAAACCCATGCCCCCTGCAGTGGAAGCGCACAGTCTTAACCACTGGACCACCAGGGAAGTCCCTAGACATGCAAGGCAATGTTACCAAAGAGGTGTGCATGCATGAGTATCTGTGTGTGTGTGTGAATATAAACCATTTTGCTTTGTCCTAAAAGACCATTCTGGATTGCAGATCTTCCAAAGAAGGCATATCTAACACATACATGCCCTACATTGCATGGGACAGGGAGGGTTATGGGTTTGAGCTCCACAGTACATTGCTCTATCCAGGCAAAAGGTCAAGTGCTGCAGAAGACCAAAGCTAAAAATAAAGTGTGGTGTCGGGAATATTACGGAGTGAGTCAGACCAGATTAGCACTTCTGTATCCTCCCATGCACTGTGGTAACCTCCTCAGCTAGCGAAGGCAGACTGATTCTTCCATGAAAGTCATTGTTATAACAATACTAATAATTTTAGTAACAACGCAGAGTAGTTTCATGTTAACACCTTTGTTCCTAAAAGCCAACTTCTCGTGAACCATCTATGGACCAGACTGCCACTTGTCCACAATTCAAGGTCTCCAGGAAGACATAGCACCACAAAGGTGAGGAACCTAAGGAGCTGAGTCTCCTTGAAAGTTTATCAATAGTCTGGTAGGACTTAGTGGATTAGAAGAAAGGAAATAACAATATGGAGCGTGTGGATGGGCTCAGGGAGGATTTTGTGTGTGATTCCTTCCTTCACCATTGTGATCCTGCACATTTCTCAGAAGATCCAAATAATTAATGCCATTGGGACTATTTACAAGGTTGTATCTCAACAGGAAATCGTCAGAATATTCCTCCTGCAGATGTAAGTCAAACTTTTTCAGGACTGAAATCTTTCTTTCCAACCTCCGAGAGAATGAGAGAGAGAGAGAGAGAGAACCACACACTGCTACTTACAGAGTTGCCACATAAATCATAGGTCTGGGTTTTTAAATTTTTTCTTCCTGTTAAGAGTCATGGAGAGGATGGTGGGGAACAATTTGGGGACTGCATTTAGCATATTTTTTTAGAGTATCTACTGTGTACGTATAAGACACAATAGGGCTGTAAAGTCATAGTGACTATCTTCTTGGGGTTTATATTACAACTGGAGAATTAAAACTCCATGTTAATAGTCATTTATACAAGATAACAACTACATATAAGGTGCCACAACAGTCCAGAGAGGGAGAGCTCATTCCCTGCTAAAACATCCAGAAATAGGAAGGCAGCTGCGAAATTTTTTAGTGAAAGGTTATTTCTTTCTAATTAGAACCTGTATATTTCAGACTAACTTAATTTAAAATTTTATAAAATTATGTCATTCATAAAATGATGAAAGAATATATACAAACAAATGCTCAACGCTTAGATCAAGTATCTTTTCCAATTGATAACTTAATCTCTAGGTTCATTCTCAATCTTCATTTAACTCAACTGATTCATACCTTCGGCAGAACTAAAAACCAAAGCAAATTAGGTTGACTTCGCATTTTGTTTACTGTGTCCCCACCTTGCCTAGACTTCTTGAGATTTCTAAAAATCAGGGAAATGCTTTTCAGAGACTCACAGTAAAAGAAGAAGAAAGCAGAACTCCTTGATGAGATGCAAACTGGATAATCAAAACAGGGAATTATTTACATGAATGACAACTATGTACCTTATGAATCTTGAAATTAAAAAAACAACTTAAAAGAATTTAATAGAATTTTAAGAAATTAATAAAAACAACCTAGAAGAAAATAAGAATTCTAACCAGGCTAAGCCTGCAGAGCCTACTAGCTTCTTTGTCTTCAAGTTGATTTAAAAATGTAATTCAAATGGTAAGTATTTACTAAATGCCAATTATGTGTTGCCCAGTGGGGTCACAAAGATCAGTAAGACAAAGGCCCTAGCTTCAAGAACTACTGTCTAGTATGGAAAATAGACATGTCAATGCAGGTTAAATGACACAATACCATTTACAACCATTAAACTGATTTTAGAAACTACTGAGATTGATAGAACCAACTATTGCAAGTGTTAGGGACTGAATTGTGTCCTTCCAAAATTCATATGATGATGTTGATGTTCTAGCCCTCAGTACCTCAGAATGTGTCTATTTGGAGATAGTATCTTTAAAGAGGTAATTTAGGTAAAATGAGGTTGTTAGGTTGGGCCCTAATCCAATATGACTGGTGTCCTTAGAAGAAGAAATTAGGACACAGACTCTCACAGAGGGAAGACCAAATGACATCACAGGGAGAAGACAGCTATCTGCAAGCCAAGGAGAGAGGCCACAGAAGAAACCAACCTGAAGACACTTTGATCTTTGACTTCCAGCCTCCAGAATTAGGAGAAAATAAATATCTGTTGTTTAAGCTACACAGACTGTGGTATTTTATTATGTCAGCCCTAGCAAACTAACACAGCAAGGATATAGTCAAAGCAGAAAATTTTATACATTGCTGTTGACTAAATTGCACAACGATTTTGGACAATGATTCCATTTGAGGTGTCTACTCTGGAGAAAGTCTTAGAAAATGTGCTCAAGAAAATGTATAGAAAGCTGTTCAGTGTAGCATTACCTCTAATGTGAAGAAATTGAAACTAACCTTTCCTTATGAGAACATTGATACAAATCAGTAGAAATCAAAACACTGCAAATAGGGCTTCCCTGGTGGCGCAGTGGTTGAGGGTCCGCCTGCCGATGCGGGGGATGCGGGTTCGTGCCCTGGTGCGAGAGGATCCCGCATGCCGCGGAGCGGCTGGGCTCGTGAGCCATGGCCACTGGGCCTGCGCGTCCGGAGCCTGTGCTCCACAACGGGAGAGGCCACAGCAGTGAGAGGCCCGCGTACCGCAAAAAAAAAAAACCAAAAACACTGCAAATAACCTATAAGATAAACCATTATCTTTAAAATCTCTAATAAATAATACCCATGTGAATATGTCTTAAAGAAATAGGAAATGATTCGTTCACACCACAGAATACTACACAGTAGCCAAAATGACTGAACTAATGTATCTGCATGTATCCACTTATATAAATCTCAAAAACAATGTTCAGCGAAAAAAATTCAAAAATATTTGTACAGTATGATATGTATGTATAATTTTAAAATAAAGTTGTACATATTATTTATGGATATATACATACGTATAAAGTACAAATACATACATGGGCATGAGAAGCATATAAGACAAGACTAGTTAAGAGCATGGACTGCGGAGCTTCCTTACTTACCAGTTACATAATCTTTGATAACGAACAAAAAAATCTGTGTCTCAGTTTCCTCAACTGTAAAATGGGATTAATAATAGTGCCTTCATTACTGGATTGTTGGGAAGACTGCATGAAAAAATGTACATAAAATGCTTAGTTCAGTGTCTGGCTAATTGTAAATGTTCAATAAACATTAGTTTACTAGATAAAATATTAACTTAGAAAAAAAATGTGTTCAACTATACAGGTAATCAAATGTAAGCAAAGTAAAATAAAATTGAGTTGTTAGTTTTGGCAAAGCTTTATCAAAATGAAAATACCGTGATAGTCTCCAGATCTTGGTGTGCATGCCCTTGTATAATGCCCTCCCCTTGAACGTGGGCTGGAGTCAGTGACTTGCTGTAACAAACAGAATATGGCAACATCATGGAACATTACTTCCAAAATGAGGTTATAAGAAGACTGAGCCTTCGTTCTTGGGTACTTTCTCTGTCTTGCTTGCTTGCTCTGAGGGAGGCCAGCGGCTGTGTTGTGAGCTGCCCTGTGGAGTGCCCTACATCACAAGGAATGAATGTGTCTGGTTAACGGCCAGTGCCTAAACTTGGAAGTGGATCCTCCCCGGATTGAGGCTTCATTCAGCAGCTCTGGCTGACAGCTGAACTGTGTCTCATGAGAGCCTCTGAGCCAGAGACACCCAGCCCAGCTTCCTGACCAATTGAAACTCAGAGATAACAAATGCTTACTGTTTTCAGCTGACAAATTGGGGTGGGAGGGTTACTTGTTATACAGCAATAGATAACTAATACACCCAATGTAGGCCAGGGAAGCTAATGCTGGTGTGTGTATATAGTGTTAGTAAGAATGTGAATTGGAATTTCTAAAGAGCAATTTTGGCAATATTCCTAAAGATATTCACAATTTTTTGTCCTAAAGAAATAAATACACAAAAATGGATGCATATTCATTGAACTATTAAATATAATAGTGAATAACTGGTAATAACTTACATGCCCAACACTAGTTGGAGAATTGTGATGTGATATAATAAGAAACACATATTTTGTCTTTATCCCTGGTTCCTGGCCAGAGCTCCCACAGCCTTTGTAATTTCCTAAGAGATAAAAGTGCTAGGAGCATCTTTTGTTCTAATATATGGTCTTTGACCCCAGTTCCTGACCCAGGGTCCCTGATGAACCTAACCTTTGGAATGTCCTAAGTGATACGAATGTCTTCTGTTCTAATGAGGTAACTCTTGCTGGGCTCCTAGATGGGGGCTGGTCTCCAGAAAGACCAAGCCATGATTAGAAGCTTGGGCTGCTCAGCCCTGCCCCACCCCATCTTCGGTGGAGCGGGGGCTGGAGATTGAGTTAATAATCCATTATGCCCATGTGATGAAGCCTCCATAAAAATCCCTAAAGCACAGGGTTTGGAGAGCTTGTGGGTTGATGAACACATGGAGGTGCTGAGAGGGTGGCATACCCAGAGGGGCATGGAAGCTCCGAACCCCTCCCCCATACATTATCTTCTGCATTTCTTCCATCTGCCTATTCCTGAGTTGTAGCCTTTTATAATAAAGTAGTAATCTAGTAAGTAACCTGTTTTCCTGAGGTCTGTTAGCCATTCTACCAAATTCTTGAACCTGAGGAGGGGTCATGGGAACCTCCGATTCATGACCAGTTTGTCCGAAGCACAGGTGACAACCTGGACTTTGTACTTGGTGTCTGGAGTGGGGAAAGGCATTCTTGTGAGACTAAGCCTGTAACTCGAGAGCTCTGATGCTATCTCCAGGTAGCAGAATTGATTTAAATCATAGGACACCCAGTTGGTGACACCCACAGAGAACTGGAGAATTGGTTGGTGTGGAAAAACCCACACACATTTGGTGACAAGAAGTGGAATATTGGAGTGTAGAGTGTTGAGAGTAAAGTAGAAAAAAGTAGGGTTTTTTATGGACATTTGATAAAATCTTGAGCAGACTTTAAAATTCATGTGAAAATTCTAGTTAATGGTTTGTTGAAATGTTCACAATATAATAGTAACTATGTTCACAAGTAAAAGTAATTGGGGCTGACCCTAATTTTTGTTTTATTTGTTTACTTTTTAAAGGACTTGATAGAAATATACCAACATGGGGATTTCCCTGGTAGGGCAGTGGTTAAGAATCCGCCTGCCAATGCTGGGGACACGGGTTCGAGCCCTGGTCCGGGAAGAGCCCACATGCTGCAGAGTGACTGAGCCCGTGTGCCACAACTACTGAGCCCGCGTGCCACAACTACTGAAGCCCATGTGCCTAGAGCCCGTGCTCCGCAACAAGAGAAGCCACGGCAATGAGAAGCCTATGCACCGCAACGAAGAGTAGCCCCCGCTCGCCACAATGAGAGAAAGCCCGCGTGCAGCAACGAAGACCCAACGCAGCCAAAAATAAATAAATAAATAAATAAATTTATTTATTGTTTTTTAAAAAAAGAAAGAAATATACCAATATGATAATGGTGATAGTCACCAAGTAATGGAATTATTAGGTGATGTATATTTTCTTGGTCGTACTTTCCTGTAGGTTCTAATTTTTCCACAGTGAATATGTATTATTTTTAATCTGAACTATTCTTAAGTACAAAATAATTAAATGTGGACCTAGTATGATTCTTAAAACACATTTACCTTACCTATTTTTTCTGGGTTATATTTTTCAAGTTCTTCTCTCAAGTTTCTGAATCCTTCCAGCCACTTCTCAGCATCAAGTAAATCTTCTTATTCTTCCTCTATTCTTGATATTTTCCAACACGGTCTCTAGATATGACTGAAAAGGAAAAACACCAAAGTAAATCTTGATTTTAAATTATATAAAATCTAGGGGTGCCCCGGTGGTCCAGTGGTTAGGACTCTGCGCTTCCACTGTAGTGGGCGTGGGTTCAATCCCTGGCTGGGGAACTAAGATCCCACATGCCACGTGGCCAAAAATAAATAAATAAAATAAAATAAAATAATATAAAATCTCAAAAAGGTAACTGGATTTGACCCTTTGCATAAAGTATGATTTTACTTCAGGAAATAAAGATTTAAATAAGTTTACATAAAAATCCAAAATGTATTTATAAAAGTCTGGATTTCTTAACCCAGGCTCCATGAACATCTGGGGGTTCACAAGTGGGTTTCAGGTAGTTCATGAAACTTTACACAAAATATCAAGTGTTTTCGCCTCTTCCTTGGAAGAGAGTTCATAGTTTAAGTAGGTTCTCAGTCGGGGCTGTAATCAGAGTGACAGCTGTCCTGGTTCGACCAGCACTGTTGCTTTTAGCACAGAAAGTCCTGAGTTTAGGAACCTCTCAGTCCTAGGTAAACCAGGATGTTGGTTACTCTATCTGAAATCCAAGAAAGACCGATGAAAAATAACACAAAGATTTAATTAAACTCAATTGAATGTACAAGTAAAAATTAGAAGACTCCTTCTTAAATCAGAATACTGCCATTTCTTCTTATTTAACCTATGTCCTGAGAATTATTTTGTATATAAACCAAAGCTCCTGGTATCTTTCCTACTTAGTTTCTAGACTAACTGCAATTTGCAAATGACCCCCACCTTGTTACTGTGAACTTTTACCTTTTGTCCTGTGTATTTGGCGGCTCCTGCATTATTAGGTTAAGGTAGGACTGCCCTGGCACGATCACCCCCAGAGTCAGTCCCGAAGGGAAATGCATGTCATCACATAAGAATCCAGATCTGTGGCAGGATGGGGAACTCAGGTGATCTCCATTGGGTTAGGTGTCGGGGCACTCCCAAATGGTGTATATTAAGCTAATTTCTGCCCTCATTGGGGGTAGGCTAGAAATCAGTAGAAAGGACCCAGGAGAGGCCTTTCCATTTCTGCAGAATTCCATGTAAGGAAGGATGGGGTCCATGACCTCCGGAGATAAGCTCTCTCTGATTAGGAGTACTCAAATTATGGTATATCTTTTTATTTCTCTTTTGTAATCCATCGACCTTTGGTAAAATCTTTTTGAACCATCAGCTATGTGTCAGCTGTGCCTCAGAGATAGGGGAACTTTAGGCCACAGCTGGGGAGAGCAGTTCTTATGGAGGGCACAGTGGCAGCAGCAGGAATTAATGAGACTTAGATGCAAAAGTGCATCTCAGGAACAGAGTCTCTGACTCAATCAAGGAGATTCTCTTTCCACTCTTCAACTTGGACGTTCTCGTTTTGTTCTACTAAGAAAAGTGACTTTTGGACTTCCCTGGTGGCACAGTGGTTAAGAATCCACTTGCCAATGCAGGGAACACAGGTTTGAGCCCTGGTCCAGGAAGATCCCACATGCTGCGGAGCAACTAAGCCCGTGCGCCACAACTACTGAGCCTGCTCTCTAGAGCCCACGAGCCACAACTACTGAGCCCATGTTCCGCAACTACTGAAGCCCGTGCACCTAGAGCCCGTGCTCAAGAGAAGCCACCGCCATGAGAAGCCTGCGCACCACAATGAAGAGTAGCCACCACTCACCGCAACTAGAGAAAGCCCACGCACAGCAACGAAAACCCAACGCAGCCAAAAATAAATAAATTAAATAAATTAAAAAAAAAAGAAAGGTGACTTTTATTATATACTTTACAGTGTCAAAAAATCAACATAGGTAGTTTTCTTCCTCTGCTTAGTTTCTATACCTGAAACACTGGTGTTTTTGGATGATGCATTGTGATCTTCAATCCCCAATTTTTTTTGAGTTCCATCTCTTTTTTTTTTTTTTTTGCGGTACACGGGCCTCTCACTGTTGTGGCCTCTCCCGTTGTGGAGCACAGGTTCCGGGCGCACAGGCTCAGTGGCCATGGCTCACGGGCCCAGCCGCTCCACGGCATGTGGGATCTTCCCGGACCGGGGCACAAACCTGCGTCCCCTACATCGGCAGGCAGACTCTCCACCACTGCGCCACCAGGGAAGCCCCGAGTTCCATCTCTTTCGAGAACACCTATTCTGTTCTCATCATACCTGCCTTAGTAGAAATGATACATGTGATGTAACATATAAGCTTTATAAAACTGACAAGTACATGATCTTGAGATGGCAAATGTGAGCCATGTGGGCCACAGATTTCGCCTCCTGGGCCCAAACCAGCAACTCTATTAATCACAGTATTATTTCTGTTAAGCCCAGACTCAACCTCAGAAATTTTCACAAGTCCTACCAGACACTTACTTATTTCTGTGTTCATGAAATATATTTATTTCTGTGTATAAGTATATACATATATGCATACACACATATACATATACATAATGGATTCATCTATTCTTTCCATGTAAAAAATGAATAATTCTTTAAAAATTCTTTGGCAGGGATTTCCCTGGTAGCTCAGTGGTTAAGACTCCACGCTCCCAATGCAGGGGGCCCGGGTTTGATCCCTGGTCGGGAAGTAGATCCCACATGCATGCCACAACTAAGAGTTCATATGCCCGGGAGATTTTTCAGCAGAGGACTGAAGCTTCGGCCCTAGAATTCTCACCTGCCCTTCCTGCCAGCCTGCACTACAGATTTCAGACTCTGTGAGAGCTCCTACATTCCTAGAAAGAGTCTACATTCAGGAGGAAGTAATCCCAGAAAAGGAAGAACAGGCAGATCAAGATGTGTAGCTCTGTGGCCGCCAAGTTGTGGTTTTTGACAGATCGTCGAATCAGGGAAGACTACCCTCAAAAAGAGATCTTACGAGCGTTCAAGGCCAAATGTTGTGAGGAGGAACTGGACTTTAGGGCTGTGGTGATGGATGAGGTGGTGCTGACAGCTGAGCAAGGAAACCTGGGTCTTCGTATCAAAGGAGAACTAATTACTGCTTACCCTCAGGTGGTGGTAGTGAGAGTACCAAACCCTTGGGTGCAAAGTGATAGTGACATCACTGTTTTGCGCCATCTAGAGAAGATGGGATGCAGGTGGATGAACCGACCTCAAGCCATCCTGAACTGTGGTAATAAGTTCTGGACGTTTCAAGAGTTGGCAGGTCATGGTATTCCTCTGCCAGATACCTTCTCTTATGGTGGTCATGAAAATTTTGCTAACATGATTGATGAAGCTGAAGTCCTGGAGTTCCCAATGGTGGTGAGGAATACACGGGGTCATAGAGGCAAAGCAGTTTTCTTGGCTCGCGATAAGCACCATTTGGCTGATCTAAGCCATCTTATTCGCCATGAAGCTCCATACCTGTTTCAGAAGTGTGTTAAAGAGTCTCATGGAAGGGATGTACGTGTCATTGTTGTGGGAGGCCGTGCGGTTGGCACGTTACGCTGTTCAACAGATGGGAGGATGCAAAGCAACTGCCCACTGGGTGGTGTACGGATGATGTGCTCATTGAGTGAACACGGGAAACAGCTGGCTATCCAGGTGTCTAATATCCTGGGAATGAATGTGTGTGGCATTGACCTGTTGATGAAAGACAACGGCTCCTTCTGTGTCTGCGAGGCCAGTGCAAATGTAGGTTTGATAAGGCTTGTAATCTGGATGTAGCTGGTATCACAGCAGACTATGTTGCCTCCCTTCTGCCCTCTGGCCGGCTCACCTGGCGTATGTCCCTGCTCTCTGCGGTGTCCATGGCCAGTGAGACTAGTGAGCCGGAGCTGGGCCCCCCAGCCAACACTGCTGTCGACAACCTGAGCAAAGTTCCAGCTCTGTTGACAGCGACCCCGAAACCACAGAGCGAGAGCTGCTCACCAAGCTCGCAGGGGGCCTATTCAACGGAAACCAACTGCTAGCCAATGAAATCAAACTCCTGGTGGAGAGATTCCACCAGTAAATAATTAACCAACAAAACCCTTGTAAAACTTCCTTTTTCCTTTTTTTTTTTTTTTAAACAAACTTGCAATGCTGTTCATGGAAAATGCTCAGGAAGATGAGAGGAAATTTGAGTAGGATTAGTTACGAGGGAAGGAGGGGGAGATAGACGAGACCTTTGCTACTAAGATGTTACTGACTTTGATTTACAAATCCTACAGACAGAGAGGCAGAAGAGGTGAGATACAGAAAAATGTCAGGCTCTCATAGTTACCCTTTTAAATTACTCAAAAATGTGTAGGCTCTCAGGCCACGAAGAACATAATTTTTTCATGGTCTCTTGCTTTTGTTTTTGTACAGTTGGCACAAATTTCAGAGTAGTGTAACTTCACATTGTGTTGTAATCCATGAGGAAGACATCTACCTAAATTATAATTTTTTTAATACAAATCTGAAAATTCAGCCTATACACTATTATCTAGGAGCTTTATGTTCATAGTTATGAAATCTTGAGGGGCTCTTTTATTGACTTTTTCCCCCTTAATTTGGGTAGGAGGGCAACATGGATGTGACCCAATAAAGGTTTTTTTAATGATAAAGTTGGCATGTTTGCACGATAAAAGGGAAATGAACAGTATTGCAATGTCTGGCACACAAAATAACATTTACTCCATTGTACATACAATTGCACTAGTTAAAAATATGTGCATTGACTTGTATTTGTTAGTGTTTTAGCCTTTTTTGAAAGATATATGCTATGTTTATGTTGCTTTTTTTTAAATACATGCTAGTCTTAACATTCCCTGATCTATGCCTGCATCTTTAACAATGCAAAGTGAAGAAAATGCTACCATTTTTGTTAACAAGGCACTGACTTGAAACATATGCATTTAAAGCCTTTTATTTTTTTCCTTTTTTCTTTTGGTGGTTGGGCATTTAAAGAATAAGGAAATATTTTGGGGGGCGAATCAAGGGTCTATAAGTTCCTAAGTATAAAGCTGAAGTGATTTCTAATACCAGAGTTATATATCTGCATTTTTCACATTTTAGGAGGGTGTGTGTGTGCGCGTGCGTGTGTGCGTGCGTGTGTGCGTGTGCGTGCACGCTTGCATGTTTATGTGCTTTGCTTTTTGTTTACACCAACCAACCAAAAAGATTCTAGAAAATGGAGCAGGATGGGAAACAGTTTTTTACTTTAAAAAGAAAAAACAACCGAGCTGTTTCCATAACTATAATCTACTGGGTAGAGGTACTCACCTAAAGACATGAGGGGAATAGCTGCTGCTTAGGCTTTTGTGTATATGTATGTTGTTTGCTTTTTTTCCTTTGGTTCTAGACTGTTCAGTGTGTGATTTATTCCACGCTACATGCTTTTCCTCTGCTTCTTGCTGTGCATTTTCTCCTATTACACATAGGTTTTGGGGTGGGGTGGACTGAACATTTTTGTTTGGGGACTTATTTAGCAGTATTGAGTCTTTTATTGCCCTACTCTGAATCCTTCAATATTCTACTCTTTATATTACTTTACTTCTGAATTTATAAAAGCCCCCAAACTGCATATAATATGAGCCTTTAAACATGGGTAAAACTATCCCAGTGAATGGTTTGGAAGGTGTGTTAAGAAATGGAGATGCTCCAGAGCTCAACGTAAGGAGCAAGTTCCATCTCCCTACAATCCTCTGAAGCTTTTTACCCGAGTCCTTTCTTGTCTCTCCAGCGCTTTTTTCCTTCAGATGGACCTTAAACATAATTTCTTGGACACTACTAGAGAGACTTCGAGGCAATAAGATCAGTATTAACCAGCTCTAACAGACGTTTGATCATGCTTACTTGCACAGTTTTCCCCCCATTTTAAAAAAGGAATGCAATAAAACTTGCTTTTTCCATAGGATTAAATAATATTAAAATGGAGTGAAAGGTTGATTGTTGACAAACAGAATAGTACCTCTGATCTGTGCAGTGTCTCATTTCACCTTAGAAAAAGATACATAAGAGGAGTTTCTAATTTATTTTAGGATATTCTCATCTCATCTAAAGAATTTGAGTTGTACAGGGTTATTGTGTGACATATTGTGGAATATATAAGTACCTCTGGCTCACTTGGTACTTCTTTTACTAAATGACCATACTTTGGAAGATGTACACTATTTGGGATAGAGAAATAAACAAGGGAGAAGGAATCGCTTAATTAAATCATCATTCATATGTGTGTAGAGACCATCTGGTTGCCACATAGATGATGATACATATACTTTGAATAGTTACATATCACATTTATATAGATTAGTGAATTTTAAAACACAAATAGAACACCCTCTCTATTTGATGAAAAACTCAAGGTTTCTGTTGGGTGGGATAAGGCACCAGGAAAAATGTAGCTAGCCTTTTAAAAAAATTATCAAATTAACCAAGTACATTAGAAGAAATATCTGAGATTATTGCACTGTTAGTTTTACTCACTATCCATCTTTTGTGCAGACACACTATGTTAAAACATAGCCTTACCAACTACTTCTGGATCGTACACTGAGTGGACAAGAATGGACATCTTAGAGTTTAAAAACATGAATATCCTCTTGAATTCCCTCAAAAAGTAAGGCAAAGAATATGAGCAAACCATACTGGAAGAACCCAAACAGCCCAGATATTAAGTGAAAGTTAAATATATTTTCATATTGTTTAGTAACTTTCTTAAAATCTTTGCTATTATGAGAGGTAAAAATGTATATTTATCAAATATGCATAGTTATTTTATCATGCAAAAATCTGAATTATTGTAAAACTATTGTACATTATTAAAATTGTAATTCTGAATTGTATTTAAAAGTAATTCTTTCTGATACTGTTTTTATGTCACCCACGATGAAAAGCGGACTATGTATATACATAAACACACTAATACGAACTATTCCATTTAAAAATTTTAATAGTTATTTTCTTTTGAGTGGTCATTTCTGCTGGCTTTAACTCCACTGAACTTTGAAGTATTTCTGTATATGCTATCAAATAAGAAAATACCCTGGAACATTAGAAAAATCCATCAAGAGACTTGTTTTCGTCAAGCGCTTTATCAGACTTTTGAAAAGGCATCGAAGGCGTTGAAAGAAGTAATTGACTTTCAAGATCATCCCTTCTTTTTCTCAAGAAGAAAACAAAGGAAAAAGGAATTCTCTTCATTCAGTGAGTCCCCAGTCTGGGGTCTGGGGCGCTTAGAGACACTGTGAAATCAAATTTCGCGTTACATTTTTCTCCTGGCTCACTCTTTTTGAGAAGGTTTATGGGCTATATGGCTGGTGAGACACCATCCCCTCCTAAGAAAATGTAGGTGCTCAGACAGGTAACCTCTGCTGCTACTGTTTTTGTTTGTTTGTTTCATTTCTTTTATAATTTGTTTTTGTTGTACTAGGATATTTTTAAATGTAATATATTGCAGGATTTATAACCAGGTTCACTGCTTTCTTTCCTTTTTTTCTTAAAAAAATTTTTATTTAAGATACATTTAGGTGCCTTTGAAGCTTGGATTTTGGAATGTTTCAGCAGTGGACAGAAATCTGCTGTTGGAATCTTCTAGTCTTCCAGGTTTAATTTGAAATGTTTTTAGTTTTGTTTTGGATTTTTGTGTAGTATTTTATTTCCTTTATACCAATGCCCTTTTGCCATGCTGTTTTGGGGTGGCTGCCTAACTCTAGTGAAAATTCTTTCTATATTAACGAAAATGTGGTGTTTTAAATTCCTTAATGTTTTGCATTTTTAAAATTGTTTTTAAAGAAATATTCTAACTTATTAAAAAAAAAAAGGAGTTTGCATGCCACAACTAAGGAGACTGACTGCTGCAACTAAAGAGTCCACCTGCTGCAATTAAGGCCTGGTGCAACCAAATGAATAAATAAATAAATAAATAAATAAATAAATAAATATTAAAAAAAATTCTTTGGCAGATCATGTGTCCTGATTTGGAGCTTGAAAAAAACATACTATCATTGTATGCGGGACCACATATACTTTTACATACATAATTATGGAGAAGTACAACTAACTGTTCCTGCCTTGCCCTTAGAGGGTGACTAATAAACCTTTGGCTTGTTAGTGGGTTCATTCTGCCCTTCCTGATATCCAAAGTATATATATATATGTGAATCATTTTTGGCTCGAAGTCATGATCAGAAATGCAACATATGAAGAATCAGTACCAACACAGTGGTTGAATAGCACAAGCCCTGGAGTTTGACAATGACTAGGTTCTGAATCTCTGTCCTGACTCTGCAGTTTGTAACTTCTAATTCTCTCTCTCTGAGTCTCAGTCTCTTCAGTTATGAAACGGAAGAAATAACACTCACCTCACAGGGTTGTTAAGAAGTAAACGGTATATTGTATAAAGAGCCTAGGACAGAGTGTGGCAATTAATAGGCCCTCAGCGAATGGCCTTCATGAACACTATGTTGGAACTAGACTAGAGCTGACCAGAGCTCGAAGCCAAATGTAACACAGGGGCAAAAGCTGAGAGAAAATCACAAAGTAAGGCTAGGATTCATCCGTTCAACCAGCATTCACTGAGGGTCCACCATATGCCAGGTACCACGCTGGACGCTGGGGTCAGAAAAGAGAAGGGAGGAGTAAGAGCAGAGGGCAGAAGGCTCCCTACCCCTGACCCTCCCTGTTATTACCTATCTGGATGGGTATGTTCACACTCAAGTCACCTGCTTGGATTCCTTGTGACAATGACAGGGACCTGGACAGCCAAGGAACTGACAAGGAAGATAAAATTAGGAGCCAAGACCTCACTAGTGAATGCAGCGTGGATGAGAAAACACGGACTTTAAAATCAGACAGACAAAACTGTTTGCTTTTTAATAGTTTATCTGCTTACAGAAAAAATGTTAAATTTTTGGTAAAAATTCATTTTAATAAAACTAATTTTAATAAAAGATTAAAATAAGAAAAGTAATAAATGTAGTTTCATCGCCCAGAGATAACTGATGGTAACATTTTGGTGTTTAGCATTCCTGTTCTTTTTCTGTGCATATGTTTTAATGGTTGAGATTATTATGTATATTATCATAATTAATTACTAATAACTATCAATTTATTATTATAATTAATATAATAGATAAAAATATATCCTAACATCTTGTTCTTTTCACCTAACCTTATTACATGAACATTTTCTCACAGTTTTACAAACTTTGGGGGAAGGATTATTTTACCAGCTGTGTAATATTCCATCCCATGGAAGCTCCACAGTTTACTGTTCCCTTAGCCATTTCCCCAGTATTGGTTACTAGGTTCATTTCACATTCTACCTGTTATGAATAACTCTCTAATGAAGAATTTTATTCAATAAGCTGTTCTCTATATTTCAAACTATTTTCTTAGGATAACTTTACATTAGTAGAATAACTGAGTCAGAGAGACTGAATATTTAAGCCTCTTGATAACATTTCCTTCCAAAAATCTATAAATTGGTACTTTCTCCAACAATGTCTAGGAGTGCCAGGATATGAGTTTGAATCTAATTCTACTTCTTATTGACTGAATTATTTGAGGCAAGTTATTTACCTTCTCTGAGCCTCAGTTTTGTCATCTGTAAAATGGAGATGCCTACCTAACAGATTTATAAAATTTAAAAGATGTGACATGTGTAACTTGGCACAAGTTCTGGTACACAGTCTAAGTTCTCAACCGAAATATTAGCTCCCTTCTCACTTTCCCCTATTGATTTTTCCACTGTTGAGTAAAAAGGAAATACTAAACTTCACGTTTGTTCTATTTCCTATTAGTCAGTCATTTAGAACATAGTTGAAACTTCTTAACCACAAGGCATCTGAAGTAGTTAACTGTACAAATATAGGCACATTGTTTGTATCTGGTTTACAGAACCCACTAGATGCTGTGTCACTGAACTAAATATTTGGTGCATCTGTTACTGTTACTGCATCTCTGAACAAGATTAGTGTTTTATATGTTTTTCTTTTTTTATTCTTATGCAAATTATTTACCATCTCTGTTCCCAGTTTCCCATCGGAAAAATAAAGATAATACCTGTCCTATCTTATTTGTGTAATGAAAGCACTTCTTACTGACCACTGAGGTTTTCACTCACAGATGGACTATATGCACACTGAGTAAGATATGGGTGGGATTCGCCACACATGTCAGAGAGACGTGGAAGGGAAGAGGAAGAAAGGAGCTGACCTTTAACCAGAGCCTGCATTTCACACACATTCAACACACACACACACACACACACACACACACACACACACACACACACACCAATCATGACAGGTGCATCAGTTTCTCAAATGTTACAGGTAAAGGAAGTGAAATGCAGCAAATTTAAGTAATTTCTTCAAGGTCCCAACCTACCATGAGGTGCAGACACAATTCAAATACTAAACTGTATCCTGAGAAGCAGAAGGGCATTCTTACGCTTTAGCAGCTAAGTCATTATTAACACCATTGTGGGACTGAATGAGAAAATCGTTTTTTTTAACTTCCACTTCGTTGCTTAGAGAGAAAAACACAACAAGGTAAATTCACCTGCAAAATTAATTTTGTTAGCTCTGAATATAAAATATGTAAACAAACTCCATCTGGAAGACAGTTCTATTACTGTAGAAAGTACTGAGTATGACCTCTGTGAGGGCATCACGTGCCTGTGACCATGTGTAACCAACATGAGCTTCCTGCTAGGATGACAGTCATATGCAGCTCTTGGAAAGGAGAGGCACAGAAGGAAAAGGATTCTTATAGTACCCAGGGCTCCCGTCCCACACCCCAAAAGGAAGAAAGATGCAGGCCCAAACTGGCCAAGACTGTAAAATAAAATAACTAATATCACAGTAAGTTAAGCCATATGAAATTATGGTTTTGTAGGGCAAAATCAGTCAAATACCATCATTTTCATATGGTTCAACATATACATATGACATTGTTCCAGAAATCGAGAAAGGATTGTTTCTGGAACTGACTTCAAAAGTGACACTTGGTAGTTAGGTTTTGATGAGCTATTCCCTCTAAATTATATCCATCGCTTTTATAATGGAACCATGAAATATTTTGATGGATATTTCAAACTACACAAAAGGAAAATAACTTCATTACAACAAAATCTCTTGTTTTCTAAGTCCTAAACTTCTTTAACTTCTGCACCTGAAAAAACTGCATGTATAATAGGTGGAATAGTATTTGTGTACATTGTGATGGCTGAAATGTGTGATACTTTATAGGAATGTCTATATTACTGCAGATATGGGGGTGGCATTAAATAAGGAACCAACTGCCTTATAGGTGTGTGACCTTGGGCAAAGCTGCTGACCCTCTCTGGGCTTCAGTTTACATCCATGTAAAACAAAGATAATCACCTGCTTCATGGAGCAACTTGTGATTATGACATGAACTGTAATAAAGTAAGGGAGAGGGGACTTCCCTGGCATTCCAGCGGTGAAGACTCTGAGCTTCCACTGCAGAGGGGCGCCCGCTGGATCCCTGGTTGGGGAACTAAGATCCCACATGCTGAGCTGTGGCCAAAAAAAAAAAAAAAAAAGAAAAGTAAGGGAGAGATCTTTACAATGATAAAGTGTTATTAAAAGTTGGTTATTATATGTCAATAAAGTGTAATGCTGTAGATGACTGATGCATTATATCTCTGGTTTGAAAGGAGCTTAGATAGATTGTTTCCAGTCCCCTCTTGCAGGGTAAGGAGAGAGCTACCTACAAAGACAGGCTTCTGCTAGATCCCAATTGCTGAATTGAACGAAATTCACCCTGAGGATGAATGGCGGGGCTTTTAACAGCTGCACTCTTGTGGAGGCGGAGACCAGGCCAAGGCTGGAGGTGCTTCACATTTTTGCCCTGGCCTGGAGAGGTCATACAGGGCTACGGCCTCTTCCCAGATTCGAGCACCTTAGTCTCAAAACAGAGGTAGCACCGCCTACCTGGGTTTGCTGAAAGAATTAAACGCGATGATGGAGTAAGAGCCAAGTACGGTGCGCAGCACGAAGTCATCGGTGTCCTGCAGGGCGGTAGACTCGAAAACCGAATAAACGAACCTCTGGGGACGGGTGAGGGGCCGGTAGGGAGCTGTATTTAGAGAGTTCGTGATGCCGTTCGTGATGTGGCGGTGTCTCACGGATGCAGGACGACCCGCCCCGGAGGGACCGCGGAAGCTCGGCGGCGTTGACCCCGGGATGTCTCACGCCCGCACCTGTGGGCCGGGGCCACTGGGGGTCAGCCCGCGGAGGGCTGGGGCCACTGCGGGGCTCTCCGGGCAGCGTCTCTCCAGGTCGGTTGCTGCGCAGGGTCCGGGCCGGGCGCCGCGGCGGGACTATGGGGGCGGGAGGGGGCGCGCGCATCCCGGGCCCGCGTTCCAGGTTGACCCGGGCTCCCCCAGCGGCCGAGAGGCGCCGCCGAGAGTCCAGGCGCGCTGGGCTGCTTGGGCTGAAAACCAGGCACCGAGAACGCAGGGGGCGCTGATCCCACCCGGCTTCCAGCCTCTCTTCGGCCCCCGTCGTGCCCCTAGTCCACACCCTGGCCGCGTCCCCGCAGCCGCGCGGCTCGGCTGCTTGCTCCCAGGAGTCCGCTCTCCTGTTCCTGAGGAGCCGAGAGGCGCTGGGCTTGGCGCGCTGGGCTCTGCTAGCCGCCGGGTACGGGTTGCCACGGCAACGGGCCCAGCCCCCAGCACCCTCTTCCGCATCACTTCTCCAGAAGCCCGCGGCAGAGCCCTGGGGCTGAGAGGAGGGATGAACGCAGGAGGCCGACCCACCGCATCCAAGGCTGTGTGTCCGCCGCCCCCAGGCCCGACTTCCCCCCGGAGGCACCGGGGAGCGGACAGCAGAGCGGGCGCCAGCCTGGCCCTCTGCGCCTCGGGGTTGGTGGCCCGGGTTGGGGGACAGCGCTTGAGGCGCCTCCAAACGCAGGGATAGCGGGGTTGCCCGAACTCCAGAAAAAGGCCTAGCAAGAGAGGGTAACTGCAAGAAAGGGGTTAATCTAAAGGTAGCTTCGTTCTTTCTACATTAAGCAAATAACCCCGCTGCTCTCTGGGTAAATCAGCCAACGTGGACCGAGTACTGTACCAGGTGCTGCTCGGAAACGCTAACGCCATCCTAGCCGTCTCTGCTTTCTCAAAACAAATTCTGGGGACTTACTGTGTCCCTCTCTACCCAGCTTTTCGGACGAAGAGGTTAGAATAGTTAAACAGATCTACTCTTTACCAGGCCATTCTATTAGCATTTCCCTGCGACGTTTTTTGTATTTTGTTTTGTTTCTCAGCGGAATGGTGGTCGGTGGAGTTAGCGCATGCGTAGCGTTAGCGGGTACGATCAATTATTTTTCCAAAGTGGCTGTGTCGTTTTACATTTCCACAAGCAGTGTATGAGGATCCCAGTTGTTCTGCATTCCTGCCAACGTTTGGCAGTCTGTCTTTTTAAATTTTAGCCTTCTGAGATGTGTGGTGGCATCTCACTGTGGAGTTTTCTTTAGGTTGAATCATATGAAATTGCTGAAAATTGACTTACAGAAATGGCAATGTTATACGATTGAACCAAATTTGCATTTCCCTGGTGAGTAATGATGTCAAACGCCTTTTCATGTGCTTATTAAACTATGAATATAATCCCTTTAGCGAAGGATATGTTTCTGTTCAAGTCTTCATCTATTTTTAAATTGGGCAAAGTCTTATTTTCTCTCTGATTTGTGGTTTGTCTTTTCACTTTTATTGGTGTCTTATGGGCTGAACTGTATTCTTCCAAAATTCGTATGTTGAAGCCGTAACTCCCAGTACCTCAGACTGTGATCCTATTTGGACATAGAGCCTTCAAAGAGGAAATTAAGTTAGAATAGGGTCATTGTGGTAGGCCCTAATCCAATATGACTGGTGTCCTTATATGAAGAGGAGATTGGAACACAGATACACATAAGAACAACCCCATCACAGAGGAGCGATGTGACCAGGACACAGGCAGCCATCTGCAAGCCAAAGAGAGAGGCCTCGGAAGAAACCAAACCTGCTGACATATTGATTTCGGACTTCTAACCTATAGAATTGTGAGAAAATTAATTTATTGTTTAAACCACCCAGTCTGTGGTATTGATACTCTGTTATGGCATCTTTCACAAACTGATACATGGTATAATAGCTACATGTGATCCCCCCCTAGTGGCCACGTTGAATAATATTATGAAATTCAAGCAATTCTTCCAGAGCATCTTACGCACAGCAAGCTGCACATATTTGACCACTGTGTCAGTTCCGAATTAATTTGACGTCAGTGTTTTCTGCAGCAGCAAATAAATTGGCATCACAGTCCAGAGAGATACTCAGTGCCTAAATAGACCAAGAGAGAAAACTTGGCATTCTCAGAACCTGGCAAAACAGTAGCCACCTAAAATAATTAATAACCATTATAGTGTTATTAGCACCTTAATATGTAAGTCGGAAACATATATAATGGTTGACATAGGATATTCATGGTAGATAAATAATGTAAATGGTAACTTTCAAGGACATGAACAAGGAGGACAAATAGAAATTATAAAATAAAATGGCACAAGTAAAAATTTAAAATATGTGTAGTGATTCCCTGGCAACTTCCTGTGAATCTATAATTATTTAAAAATAAAAATTTTAAAACACCAATGGTCACAACAAATGGAAATGGGTCCAAACTCTCCAGCTAAAAGAATAAGAGTATCAACTTAGACTTTTTTAAAAAGGGGAAAAGAAAATATAAAAGTTTATGGAAAATATACCTCAAATATACAGAATGGTTGAAAGTAAAGGAGTAGAAAAAGATAAACTAGGCAAATACCAACCAAAGAAAAGCAGGTATTTCTCTGTTCATTTAGGGGGTTAAGAATTTAGGGCACAAATATCACTACAGATAAAGAGGACTAAAACTTAATAAAAGTTAAATAATAAAAGTTAAAAGTTAAATTCACCAAGAAGGTATAACAATTCAAATTTTCTTTGCCTTTAAGAACAAAGCCTTAAAACGTATAAAGGAACATTTGTCACAACTACAGGAGAAATTGACAAATCCACCACTGAAGTGGCTATGATTTTCAATGGCGGGCACACATTAGAGACAATCATATTTCTGCTAGTATATTTACTCCTACTTTATATGATGAAATCCTATGTACCCACATTTCATAGTGCTACACCAAAGTTAAGGTGGGTTCCAGGTGCTCCATTATTGAAAAATTTAAGAACTAGTACACCAGACAAAGAGAAAGACAAATACCATATGATATCACTTATATGTGGAATCTAAAATAAGACACAAATGAACTCATCTACAAAACAGAAACAGACTCACAGACATAGAGAACAGACTTGTGGTTGCCAAGAGGGAGGGGAGATGGGGGAGGGATGGTTTGAGAGTTTGGGGTTAGGGTATGCAAACTATTGTATATAGAATGGATAAACAATCAGGTACTACTGTGTAGGACAGGGAACTATATTCAATATCCTGAGATAAACCATAATGGAATATAAAAAAGAATATATATATGTATATATATATATCTGAATCACTTTGCTGTACAGCAGAAATTAACACAACATTGTAAATCAACTATACTTCAATAAAAATAAATAAATAAAACATCATATAGCTTCACTGTAAAAATAAAACTAGTGCACTAGAAATTGAAGCTTGATATTTCCCTACTCATTTAAAAAACATTTATTGAACAACTATTGTGTTTAATACATCATGGAGCTTGTATGTTAAACGAGTCAGTTACTGTGCCTATTTAGTTTAGCCATTTAATAGAAATGCAAAAGTTGGAGTCTCACAGAGATTTATAGAGTAAACTGCCCTGACGGCCCTCCCTCTCAACACTCCCTCCCTCTGTCTCTCCCTCTCAATTAAGTCTGCATCTCCTTCTTAAAGAAATGTGCTTGACAGAATGAGCAATGGTGGTTTCCGAAACTGTGATATGCCTTTAGTATATTGTTTTTTTTAATTAAGAAAATACTACAGCAAGTACAAATACTGCCCCACAAACTCAACTGTGCAAAGCAATTTAATTTCTATGAAGAGGCTCTCTTTTGCCAAGTGGTAGAAACAGTTTGGGTCCCCTTTTTCTCTCCACCGCTTTCCGGTGGATTCCATCTACATTCCAGGGATGTCTGTAGCACTAAGTCTGGGGAGGAAGGGCACGTGGTCTGGATCACCTGCCAGGTCCTCCCTTATTCCCTTCTGGTCTTCAGTCATTGCCACGCCAAGGTCACGCCTGACACTTGCCTCATTTCCAGCCACAGGGCTCTTCAGGTCGGTTTTGCCCTCGGCTGACTTTGGTGTCCTTGGTTACAGAATGGTATTCTGGTGCTCTCACGCCACACAGGGGCAGGAGGAATGTAATGGGTTTTTCTAGGTTCCTTCACCTGAGCAGGCAGGTGCCTGGGATTTGTTCTGTTCCCTTTCATGCTGGATGAACTCTGCAAGGCTGTCTCTGACTGTGTCCTAAACCACCACCCAGCCATGTCTCCCTGGCTTCTCACAGCTTCCCTGGGCTTGAGAGAGTACAGGGCCCCGTCTCCTGAAGACCCAAACGAACATATCACTCCTTGCTTTCTCTCTAACTCTCTTCCTTTCACCGCAGGTTTGGGAAAACTTGAGGTAATCTTTGAAAGGGTGGGCTGGGCAGGAAGTTCTGCTTTCCCTCAGGTATTCTACCAAATCTCCTGTGTAGATGTGAATTCTTTCTCTTCCTTTGGAAATTCGAATGCCAAGAATAGACTGTTTATTTTCTTTGCTTTCTGAATGTTTTCTTTTTCTGAGGCCATGACACAGAATGTCTAGCTGACTGAAAAAGGAAGGGTCATGGGGTAAAAGCAAGCATACGGGGGAAAAGACTTCCTATATTAAAATAGCAACATATTGTTATTCAACAGTACAGATGAGCAAAAATGGACTCTTGGATAACATTTATTAAACACGGATTTAAATAATAACAGGAATAAAGCAAGTATTTAAAAAAAGCAATTCTAGGATAAAGAAACACTAAATACTGGGGAAGCCAGTTCGAAATGTACAACACTTACCAGTCAGGACAACTCCAGGTGAGTATTGGTTTTATTCATAGAGGCTGTAGTTCAGTGAAATCAGAAGCCCGTAAATCATGAAGGGTGGACGGTTATGATCAGAAGACATTATTACACATCCATAAAAATGAGCTTGACTGTATTACAGAAGACTGAAAATGCTTACTGGGGTCGCGGATGAAGTAAAGAGCAGGTACTAAGATTGGGTGGGAGAGAAGAGGTTATGGGTCTCTATAGGAAGGGGGTGTCCAACTCTGTGAGTGGGGGACAGGCTGCAGGGGCTGAAAGCTTGCAGGCTCCTCCCACCAGCAACTGCTGAGCCCACTTCTCCAGGGAGGAGGGACTTTTGGGAGAAGAAATCCCTCTGACCATCTTTCTGATGATTCAGGGGCTCCTCTGCCCGAGAAATCACCTCCTTTAAATAATAATGCCTAAGATCCTTCTAACAAAAGTTTTGTGTCCTAAGCGTTCCTAAAATAAAAATACAAGTTCTGACTCAGGTAGCACATTGAAAGTCACTCACCTGGAAGTACAACCACAGGCCTACTTGGACCCTTGTCTCACCACCTTGGAACACCCTTATAGACAGCACAAGTATGTCTGTTCCTGCCATGTGAGCTTCTCTAGGGCAGCACTCTTACCTTTCTGATTTTTGTATCACCAGTGCCCAACAGTGTTTGGTGTCTAGAGTAGGCATGCAATAATGCTTGTTGAAAGATGAAAAGGAAATGAATGAATGAATGGTGAGTGAATGGTTCAGATCATTTCTACTTTGATGGATAAAGGAAGGAGGAGAGTGGATACCCAAGGAGTTGATCACTAAAGGGTAAGCAGTTTCTACAATGAATAAATAGGTTAAAAAGAAGACAGATTTTGTAGTTGCATAATTTTCTTGGCATGAGCTAAGTAGGAGCTGGTAGTTGGAGTGTTTTGCATGAATACACATGATTTCTGAAGGCATGTGATGTGTGTGTGCCCTTTAAAAAGGACTTTACTATTAAGACACTTTCTTATAAAGAATTTGTTAATTAAGGTATCGTTCTAATTAATTAAGCTGCCCCAAGCGAGAACTGTGGAGAAATATAGCATTTGTTTTGTTTGGTCTTTTGGAAACGATGCATCAATGCATGAAAATGAATGCGTCTACTTCAATCTTTGATTGAAATTCAGCAATTCATGTATGGTCTTATATGATCAAAAAATAAATTTTCAGAATTCATTCCTCTTTGTTTAAGGCCGGAGTTTACCACATGAACAAATAGTAATAGTGTGTTCTACTTCGTTGCAGTTTTAGAGGTACACCTACACGCAGGCAGTGCATTAGCCCCACCATCACCAAGTCCTTAAGTGTTTTTTGTTTTTTGTTTAAATTTCTTGTGCCTTTTTCTCTTTAGCAGCTCCCGTTCTCTAGTCCCAATTTGGTAAAAAGAGACTAATTCTTTAAAAGCTGCCACTAAAATCCCAAAACCCGCTCAATACACTACTCTCATTTCTACATAGCCCTCCCCCCATCCCACCCCAGTCTCCAGGACACCATGCCACATTTGAAAGCAGAGTTTTCTCTCTTATCTCAGATGCCTTGTCCATCCTCAGGCTGGCAGAAAGCCACCAAGTACTGGGATTGGCAGGCAGGCGCATGTTCTACTGAGCGCCATTTTCACCCCTGCCTGTGTAAGTGATACCCAGATCTTGTGATCACAGACAGCCCATGCTCCTGGGGGCATCTGAGGCCTCTCCTTTCTGAGAAAGCCCATGGGGGGAGAGGACAGTGTGCAGATGTCCACGGAAAACCTCTTGTCAAGGATTCCAGCTACAGCTCCTCTGACGTGACAGGATAATTGGACAGGAGCCAAGGAGAGATATGATATCTCCCACTTAGGAAATACTAAAAATTCTGATTGGTAAAATTAAGTGTAACAAAGATGATAAAACTTCCTGAATTAATATAAGTTAATATTTAACTTAAATGTCTGGTTAAAAAAAATCTTGTGATGTTTAAATAATTGAACAGCTCGACAGTAAAAATAAATCCAGGCATATAGGCAGACAAAACTTTTTTTTGTTTGTTTGGCCACATCTCACAGCTTGTGGGATCTTAGTTCCCCAACCAGGGATTGAACCTGGGCCCCAGCAGTGAAAGCACGGAGTCCTAACCACTGGACCACCAGGGAATTCCCAATTTTTTGAGTTTTAAGAGGTTGTGGACTTTTCTGTTTATGCTGAATCCTTGACCTTCTGCCTGCTCTGACCTCTCACCTGGATTTCTGGACTCTAGTCTTCTCCAACCTCAGATAAACGCGTACCCTTTGTGGTCCTGGCACCCAACTACGTGACCTCAGCTCTACTGAAGCCTCCAAACCCAGAGTGACACAAAGCTGCAGCTCACTCAATGCCTAACATGATATCTGTCTGCACTCAACAGCAAGCTTGTGAAAAAAGTGAATAAACTTTGTCCAGTGTACAAACGAACATTAACAAACATGGCAAGAGAATTGGATAGTGTGAAGAGTTTAGAGCAATCATTCTAGGGGAAGGAACAGCTGTATTTGAAAACCTGTATGATCATATGAACTGTCTAGAAAAAATGTTAAGGAAAATCAAAGCTCATAGTAATATATTTTCTTAAAAAATACTCCACACATTAATTGCAATCCATTCCTAGGACTAGATAGCATATATCTCCCCCACCCCAGGTGTCTATTAAAAAGAGGCAAATACAGTCAAGGATTCGACCTTCTCTTACTTGACATCCCGGTCACCCAGCTACTCCAATGGGAAGGGTAACAGCACTGACCCTCAGAAAGCCGCCAGCTGCCCGAGAACATTCCGCCCAGAATATGTGCTGAGATTCCATTGAGAGCAGGGTGGAACATCAAGCCCTTAAGGGATTTAAAAAAAACAAAAAACAAAAAACAAAAAAACGTATCCTGTATCCTATAAGGTCCTTGGGGCTATGTATCATGGGGTTACAGGCTGACCCAATAGAAAAACAGCACACACACACACAACTTGCTAAAATATTGCTAAAAGTATTCACCTAGTGGCGCCCTGCACTCGGCCTGTCCTGGTGGCGCAGAGCCCCCGGCACAGAAACATTTGATAGCAGAATGAAGGCCTGAACGATTGAATGGTGAGAAGAGGGGAATCAGCGAGTTGCCAAATTAGATGAAGCAACCATAGCATCAAGTGACGTTCGTGTATTTATTTTGGCGGATCTTATCTGTGAACGCACACAACTCTTTAGAGGCCCACATCCAGGCAGGGAGCTCTGGTGAGGGACACAGTTACAAGGAAGAAGAAGAAAAAGTAGCATTTCAGGCCTTGGCCAGGGGCGGGTCGCGGGCAGGCCCGAGGCTAAAGCGAGTTGGGCTGGAGGCTGCAGGTCCTGTGTCTGAGTCCAGGTAAGGCCCGGGACTAAGCCTCCTTGTGCTATAAATACAGCGGCCCACATGCTGCACAGACACGGTGTTCCCTCTGCTCGCGGGACAGATAACATGAATTCGCCCTTTAAACGTCCCAAGTAAAGGCACAGTACCCGGCCCACCCCTGCCTCCCGGAAGCGCCTTCGCCCCCTTTGCCCTCTGCAGAGGAGGGGGCTGGCAGGGGTGGGGTGGGGTTCCGCGCACCTGTCCAGCCAATGCGCGGGGCGCGCACGGCCCCGGGGTCCCTACTCCTCTCGCGAGAGGCTGGGCGGGGCATATAAGGCCGGCTGCGGGGGGGCGGGGGCACGATCGGCCCCTTCGCGTCGCGCAGGGACAGAGCCGGGCACTCTGTGCCTGGCCAGGCGAAGAGAGCGAGAGCGCGGCTCCCGGAGGCGGTGTGCGCCCGGCTGTCACCATGAGCGACCAGGCTTTGAGCTTCTTGAAGGACTTCTTGGCTGGCGGCGTCGCCGCTGCCATCTCCAAGACCGCGGTTGCCCCCATCGAGAGGGTCAAACTGCTGCTGCAGGTGGAGACCGAGCGGGCGCGAGCGCGGCGAGCTGGGCGCGGGGCGGGGCGCGCGGAGCCCGGGCGAGCTGCGGGGCGAGGGGAAGCGGGGCGCCGCCGAAAATCCGCTGTAGGCCTGGGCCCGGCGCGCGGCCTGCGAGAAGGGGAAGGTGCCCTCTGCTCAGAGTCAGGTCCAGCGTCAGTCAGTAGCGGGTTCCCGGTGTCGGGTGGCGCCCCGCGTGCGGGTGTCTATATATGGAAACCCACCCGGAGTAGGTTGCAGCCAGCCAGATCCTGCTCGGGGACAGCGCGGACACTCAGGCTTCTTGGGTCGGCCTCACCTCTTGATTTTCAAAGCCCCTTGCATCCTCTTACCTGCATCCACCTTTTACAATAAAAACATCAAAATAATAATTATTACTCGAGATTATTACGATGTCCCATGCGCTGTGCTGTAGGCTGACATATCTATTATTCATTCATCTTTGTATGACCTCTGTAAGGTAGGTATTATTTTTCCCCATTTTGCACATAAAGAGATTTTGAGAGACTAAGAAACAATTTTCAGAATAAACTTAGATCGCTTTACTCATCCTTTCCCCAAATCTTTTCCTCCCCAGCCTGGTCTCTGAATGGTTTGTTCTCATCATCCCATGTATCCTTTTTTTTTTTTCACTTGCCCAAAAGGCAAGGGCCCCTCCAATGAGGAATTGGGCGTTTTCAATTTGGGAGTCAAAATGATCAGTAACAAGAAAAACCCCAACAAATTGCCCACGGCAACAAACCCCTCAATAATTAATTAGTTGGATAATCCTCTTGAAAAATTTCAGGCTTGAATGCCTAGTGGATTCCTTCTCCTGCTGTTAGAACATCTACTACTCAGAGATCCTGGTCTCCGGGGAGACTAGAGAGAGACTGAGGAATTCTCATCTCCTGCCAATTATGTCTGTCAAATCAGAGCAGGTGTCCTTTGGAGCAAGGATCTTTAATCATTTCTATCTCCCAGTAAGCCCCTAGTATAGTTCTGGCACCTACGGAAAAATGCAACAAATAAATGACTCCCTTTATGTAATCAAATCGTCCTTTCTGTTTATTTGGAGCAGAAACTTTTCTCCCAAATGCCCTGATAATTGAGGCAAAATTGGGTTTGGGGGGGCGCATTATCCAAGTAGCTAACACATTTACTCAGTATTCATTTGATTTCCCCATACTTTTTAAACAAGGAAATCCAGGAAGTGCAAACCTTGTTCTCCTGTCGTCTTTCCTTCTCTTTGCCCTGCCTGTCCTCCACCACCCTCCTCCCCTCCACAGGTCCAGCATGCCAGCCAACAGATCAGTGCTGAGAAGCAATACAAAGGGATCATTGATTGCGTGGTGAGAATCCCCAAGGAGCAGGGCGTTCTCTCCTTCTGGAGGGGTAACCTGGCCAACGTGATCCGTTACTTCCCCACCCAAGCTCTCAACTTCGCCTTCAAGGACAAGTACAAGCAGATCTTCCTGGGGGGCGTGGACCGGCATAAGCAGTTCTGGCGCTACTTTGCCGGTAACCTGGCTTCCGGTGGGGCAGCTGGGGCCACCTCTCTCTGCTTTGTCTACCCGCTGGACTTTGCTAGGACCAGATTGGCCGCCGACGTGGGCAAGGGTGCTGCCCAGCGTGAGTTCACTGGTCTGGGCAACTGTCTCACCAAGATCTTCAAGTCTGATGGCCTGAGGGGTCTCTACCAGGGTTTCAATGTCTCTGTCCAGGGCATCATTATCTACAGAGCCGCCTACTTTGGAGTCTATGACACGGCCAAGGGTGAGAGAAGGGCATCAGGGGGTGCAGAGCGGGGAGGAGGGTGTGTGCAGAGAGGATCCTGAGAGATCTCTAACTGATAAAGGACTTTGTATTTGTTAATCTTGTTTGTCCCTTGCCCTGGCCTAAACTGAGGCTTCTCAGTGAGGAGGTGTTGAGGCGTGGATCAATAGCTGGGGGATTCTCCTTGTCCTCTACTGAAATAAACTGGCCTTGAGTTATTCGGCGGGGACGCATGAAGGGGGAGCCCAGCTCCCTCTATCAGTTGCCAAGTTTAACTTGGAGCCACTTCAACATGCCCTGTGCACTGCGCACAGCTCTGGCTTTGAGGATCCAGGGAGTGTGCCACCAACTTTTGTTGGCTGCCTGGTTACTCATGAGGCACCCCACGAAGGGCGGACTCTTCTGGAAGGGTAGGGCATGGAGTTGGAGGTGTGGTGGCCTGTTCTCCATCCCCACCTGCTTTTTGCTCAGCTGCTCAGAGGAATCATGTCATGGTCATTTGGTTTCTTGGCTCTTCCCACAGGGATGTTGCCTGACCCCAAGAATGTGCACATTATCGTGAGCTGGATGATTGCCCAGACTGTGACGGCGGTCGCAGGGCTGGTGTCCTACCCTTTTGACACTGTCCGCCGTAGGATGATGATGCAGTCTGGTCGGAAAGGGGGTAAGCCTGAGACCTATCAGAATCTTATTTTTCTGCTCAAGGAGAATACTAGTCAGTGCTCGTTTCAGCCTTCACTATTCTAAGTTGTTAAAATTGTGCTAAGAATTTAGGAAAGAAAGATGATAATGAATCCTCCCCAACATTCTCAACTATTCCTTTAAAAAAAGATATTTTATTTTTATCAAAGAAATGATAACACCAAAAACGGGATATTTAGAAGTGAACTTAACTAGGTATCTAGCATCATAGAGGCCTTAGGCCCTTTTCCCTTAGAGCCTGGGTGCAGAAACAAGGGGAAAGAATTGAAGTAGTCAGCTAGTTTATTTAAAAATACTTCTTCTCTTATCTAGTTATTACAAGTATTATTGGGGAGGGTGATTTAACTGGGGGAGAGATGGCCTGAAGCAGTCTGTTGCGATAGGAAACGTTTTGGCTTCCATAGGTTGAAACATATGAAATTGCCATGTTTACAGTAAAAAAAAATCGAATGTTGGCCGTTTCTTATGGTTCAACCTAATAATTGCATCTCTTATTTTAACCTTAGGCAGTACAATCTGAGATTAGGCCTGTTTTCTCATCCATAACAAAGGGGCCCACCCAGCTTAATACTTCCGCTTCACCCAGCTCCCTTCCTGTTTCTCTGTTTGACTTCTGTGAATTAGCTGGTTCATCACCCCAGTTCTTCAGTTGATCTTGAGTTGAGCTGAAGTAGGAATCACCAGAGACCCCCCCTCAGCAGTTATGCAGGGGGAGGGGACGTCCCGTTGAATGTGCATAGAGCTGGGCGGAAGGCTCAAAGTGACCTTTATAACACTGATGACTATGTGGGCAGATGTCTTTTGGAGGAAAAGTCTCTTTCCCCCAGACTTATGGAGCCCTTACCAACATTTGTTTCCACAGCGGATATTATGTACTCTGGGACAGTGGACTGCTGGAGGAAGATTGCAAAAGACGAAGGACCCAAGGCTTTCTTCAAAGGCGCCTGGTCCAATGTGTTGAGAGGCATGGGCGGTGCTTTTGTATTGGTATTGTATGATGAGATCAAAAAATATGTCTGATGTAATTAAAACTCAAGTTCATTGGTTCCAGATCCATTGTGTGGTTTAATAGACTCTTCCTAGGGGAAGTAAAAAGAAAGATCTGGGATGAAACCAGATTGAAAGGAATACCTCAGGAAAAAAAAAAAAGGCTTCATTGAGTATTCATTAAACCACAAATGTATTTTGTATTTATTTTACATTTAAATTCCCACAGCAAATAGAAAAGAACTTATCATACTTATATAATTAACTGAAGACACAATAATGAATAACTGAAGGTGAAATGTCAGTAAAGACCACTTAATGCACGATATTTTACTGAATTCTTCTTAACTGCCAAATGGATTAAAATCATAAGACCATCCATCTTATTTTCTAGCATGACTCATTTATAACTCCGTGGCCAAGCTTCTAAATGTCAGATATTATACTGTGTATCATGTGAGCACCTACAGGGCTTAAAGTTCTGGTTTTCAAACTGAAATAGGTTATGCCGTCTCTCTTCACCTTACCTCCTACGATGCTGCTGTAGACTCCTAGTGGTAACACGGATCGTAGCTTCTATAATCTTACCTTACTTTATGCACTTTCATACTGTCTTCAGGAACGCTGAGGTTCCACTAAAAGCTTTAAATCACAGTTTCAAGGGCTTTGCGTAATTAGGAAGTGCTCTGTATTTGTGCCTTTAGAGAATTGTGATGCTTGGAATTTTATGACAGGTAGACAGTATTCACTGAAAATCAGTTAGCAAGCTGGTATTTAATGCTTGTTAGGTCCTGTGGAAGATACAAAAAGGCAGGAGCCTATTCTGAAAAAAGCTTAAGTGGGGTTAGGAGAGAGGAGTGACATGGCATTGTTAGATAATGTAACGTTCAATACAGTGAATCCTGGCTGAGTAGGGACTAGAAGCCGGGAGATGAACTGGTGGGGCGGGGGGGTGGTGGTGGTAGAAGGTGGGCCTTGAAAGAAAATAACTAGATTTAAATACGTGGGCATAGAAAGTATCTGCGAGCACTTCTTTTCAGCAACAATTTATCAAGACCTAGAGGAAAAGGCAGTTTTGGATTTGGCTCTCATAAACCTGTTTGCGAGAGGAAAGGAAGCATTACTGGTGCAGAAGAGCACGCGGTTCATATGGCCCTTGCTTGCTGGGAGTGACCTGGAGGAAACAAGTCCCTACCTGCTGGCGAAGCCTGGAGGGCAGGCACGTGTCTTTTGTGGTTCTCCTGACAGGTGGTTGAAGGGCATCTCGGTACCCTCTGTGTTTTTGTTTTTGTTTTTGGCTGCAGGACCTTAGTTCCCCGACAAGGGATTGAACCCAGGCCATGGCAGTGAAAGCGCAGCGTCCTGACCACTGGACCGCCAGGGAAGTCCCGGTACCCTCTGTTCTTTACCCTTCTTCCCAATCTCTTCTCCTTACTCCCGCCTCCCCGGTAAAAAATCGGCTGCCTCATTTCACTCTAGTAACTAAGGTCTGTGTTTGGCCACCTCCAAGGTTACATCCTTCCTAATCTAGCAGTTGTCTCTGCTGCTGGAAAAGGCCAGAGAGCTCAAAAGAAAGTCTCTTAAGGCCATCTCGAGGCCAGGCCACAAACGCTGGCTGTTAGGCGCCTTCTGGATACCTTGTCCTCATTGGCTTTCCAATGCTAAGGATGAAAGAAACGGCCCAAGTTCTGTTGCTGATGGAGAGAAAAGAAAAGCAGGGCAGGCTAAGAGGACAAATACTTTTGTGAAGTATATCTCAAAGTAAGGCCAGCCCTTTGAGTATTTTCAAGCCTAAGAGTTAGCCGGGGGTGCGGGATGTGGGGTATGAGAAGCAGGTGGGCCGTGTGAGCAGTGAGTGAACAGCGGGCCCTCCCTGGCAGGAGTGGAAGTGGAGAAGGGGACTGAACCTTTATTAGTGTCACTATCCCCCTTCTGCACGTGACCCAGACGTTGGCCTCCTCCATCCCTGTGAGTGTTATCCCTGAGGCATCGGGAGTGGAGATTTGTGTAAGGAGCCTGTGGAATCCGTCCTCAGCCCAGCTCCTGAGCACACCCAGAACCCCCAGACCCCTCAGCCTCTGACAGGCAGTACCTCTGCTTACTGTCCTAGCTCTGCAGTCTTCTCACCGTGCAGAGCTGTCAGGCTTGAAGGTCTGGAGGGTTGGGAAGTGTTTAAAGTAACAGCTGGGAATGGAGTGTCCCGCCCTCAGGGATTCCTCACTAGCCCTCTTTCCTGCAGAGCTCTCTCCCTAAATGCACCCCTTCTCTTACTAGCACCCCCAATAAGCCCTTTTCATTTTTTATGGATATTCTTCCTAAAAGCCTCACTTATGGGTATCTTCTGTCTTTTTAGCCACCTTATTTTGTATTTTGAGTGTATGGGAAAAAGTATGGAGGCTGACAGAGAAGAAGGCAGCTCATAAGGGTAACTTTGACAGAAAGCTCGCCTCCATGGTTTGTGTTCAAACCTCAATTAACTGAATAATGGCTTCCATTCTGTTTTACTTTGTGTAGAATACGGACCATAAACTGTGCTGAGGCAAAATTTAAAAACACCTACAGCGTGCAACGCAAACTCAGGACAGTAATCATCTTTTTCACTGCCTTGTGCCTGGGACATGGGTGGTGTTTGATACGTATTTGTTGAATGCAAGAATGAATGAGGAAAAGGTGCATCTGCAAAAAACATAGAGAACCTGGGGAGTATTTGGGGAAAGTCGAGTCCTCCAGTTGGGTGGGATCTTTTTTTTTTTTTTTTTTTTTTTTGCGGTATGTGGGCCTCTCACTGTTGTGGCCTCTCCCATTGCGGAGCACAGGCTCCGGACGCGCAGGCTCAGCGGCCATGGCTCACGGGCCCAGCCGCTCCGCGGCATGTGGGATCTTCCCGGACCGGTCACGAACCCGCGTCTCCTGCATCGGCAGGCGGACTCTCAACCACTGCGCCACCAGGGAAGCCCCCAGTTGGGTGGGATCTTGAACACACAGAGGGTAGTAAGTGGACAACCACGTTGGGGTCATGTATTGACCCCAATATAATGTTATGGATGAAAATTTATGGCTGCCTTAAATTCAAATTTCAAGTCCTTAAATACAATTTTACAAAATCTATCATGCCATAAATTCCTTTCATTTTTCTGCTTCTCTTGAATATCAGTTTTTATCAGTGCATGAAAAAGTACACTTGTTCCTCATTTGCAGATTCCATATTTGCAAATTAGACTCCTCTCTAAAATTTATTTCTAACCCCTGTGTGTTCATTCTTGGACATGAACAGAGCAATGAAAAACTTGCCTGACATGTGTCTTCCCAGCTGAGGTCAAACTAGTCCATGACTTGCCTTCGTGATTCCGCTCTGCTCCCACTCCAAAAACGGGGCCTTTCGTGACCTATTCAGTGCCATGTTTTTCACCTTTTTGTGCTTTCTGTTGGTGATTTCATTGTTTAAAATGGCCCCAAAGCATAATGATGAAGTGATGTCCAGGGTTTCTAAGTGCTGGAAGGCTGTGCTGTGCCTTATGGAGGAGATATGTGTGTTAGGTGAGCTTCCTTCAGGCCTGAGTGCTGTTGGCCATGAGTTTAATGTTAATGGATCAACCATATATATTAAGTATGTGGCTTTAAACACAAACACATGTAAAACAAGGTTATGTATTGGTTGATTGACAAAAATGTGACCAGAAGCTCAAAGGAACCTAACCTGTATTTCCTTTAGGAGCAGTGAACCAGTATTTGCTAATTCAGTGTTCCTGCTAACACTGTAGGACATGACTACCACAAATAATGAGAATCTACTGTTTTATAATTGTTAATGTACAGTGTATGTATTAAGGTTACCTATGTCTCATAAGACATTTTGTAGAATATAATTTTTCTGTATTCTATTCATTTTTAATTCTTGTAGCCCTTTACTAGAGCATCTTTAAACATTTTATTGTAGCTCAGTTTCCCTATTTCTTGCAGTTTCTTGCAAATATGGATGAGCCAAACATTACTGAATGACACTCTATGGTCTCACATGTGCCTGGATGCTGTGGCAGATCCAAAAGCATGATGGGGTCTCTGCTCTCAAGGATTGTCTTTTGCTTTATTTGGGATGTAAAACACAGACTAAAGTCAATACCTGAGACCATATGACTTAAGTACCAAACCACATGATATATAATCTAAAGTCAGTGCTTCCTAATCTTTCTCTAGCTAAAAGCCTATTTTAGTAATCCAAATACGATGTGATAAAGGTGTGGATTCGAGTGATGGCAGTGAAAATGAGGAATATGTTATATTTTGAAGAATGACAGGACATAATTCAGACACTGAAGAAAAATGTTAATAAGAATGCTGAGCTTTAATGTTTGAGAAAAAAATGACACTACCCTGATGGCAGCAGAAGTTAGGAGGCAGCACTTGGGAAGGTCAGTGACTTCAGTTTTGGATATAAGGATTCTGAAGTAACTGAAAACATCTAAAAGGGACCCTAAAAGTAAAGGACTATGTAAAAGTAAAGGAAAGAAGACTAGATAGAAATTTGGAAACTATCTTAAATGTAGCATTTTTTGTAAACAGTCCTTAAGAATCAATAAAATGAGTAAGTATAAAAACAACAGAGAAGGGACTTCCCTGCTGGCGCAGTGGTTAAGAATCCGCCTGCCAATGCAGGGGACACGGGTTCGATCCCTGGTCCGGGAATATCCCACATGCCGCAGAGCAACTAAGCCCGTGTGCCACAAATACTGAGCCTGCGCTCTACAGCCCGTGAGCCGCAACTACTGAGCCCGCGTGCTGCAACTACTGAAGTCTGCGTGCCTAGAGCTCGTGCTCCGCAACAAGGGAAACCATAGCAATAAGACCACGCACCACAACGAAGAGTGGCCCCCGCTCGCCGCAACTAGAGAAAGCCTGCACGCAGCAACAAAGACCCAACGCAGCCAAAAATCAATCAATAAAAAACAAAAAACAACAACAGAGAAGATGCCCGAGATGGCCTTAAAGAAGAGTCACCACCATTAGGGGTTGGAGAGACAGGTGCTAGAACAAGTCATCAGGCAAAACCCAGGGAAAGAATTGAGGTAACCCATGTGGCATCAAAGTAAAGTAGAGGATTATTTCAAAGAGGGCCAATAATAGCCAATGCCCCAGAGAGGTCAGAAAAGAAGGAGGTAGAGAGAAAGGTCTTGGGATTTGGCAAGGAGGGAGCCATCAGTGACCTGAACGGATTCAGTATGGTGCTGATGAGGTAAGGCAGCATTTTTAAGAGGTTATGGAGGGAGTGGGGAGTGGGGCAGAAGGGGGACAACACATATTCACCCCCCACACCTGAGCACACGCCAAAGCGGCAAGTCAGGCACTGGAGCCAAAGTTAATGCCAGACTGACCCAGTCCCTGTCACTGAGGAGGAGTCTTAACAGAGGAAAGAAGAATGTAAATAAGTAACTGCAGTAACTTAGAGACTCCAAGTCCCACAACAGAGGGTTGGTAAGAGAGAAAAGCCAAGTGATGGGTTATTGGGTGAATGTGGCAGGCCTGCAGCGAGATGTCAGAGGATTCAGAGTACACACCCTTGGGCTTCTGGAACCCAGTGGACCAGGGGAGACAGGTGGCAGCCAAGGTGGAAGGACCCCTGTGTA
Organism: Orcinus orca; assembly: GCF_937001465.1. Classification (NCBI taxonomy): domain Eukaryota; kingdom Metazoa; phylum Chordata; class Mammalia; order Artiodactyla; family Delphinidae; genus Orcinus; species Orcinus orca. Next base: position 21,923,526 of record NC_064579.1, on the reverse strand, counting down.
CAAAGAAAGAATTCTCACACAGCATTCTCAATTTAGTACAAAGAAATAAAAACAGGGTAGTAGCCAGAGGCTCGGTTAGACAAAGAGAATTTTTGCCCCCAAATCTGGAAGATGGGCTCATTGGAAGCCCAATGACTAAGAGGACAGAGAATGGTAAGAATAAAGGGAATGGTAAGCATGGACACAATTGTTTTAGCTTATCCACCAGTCCTTTCATACCAGCATGTGAATACCTACACTGTGCTAGAGCCAGAGAACATACAATTCCAGTAAAACATGATGTCTGCCCTTAGGGAATTTATAGTCTGGGGGGAGGCTGAGCTTAAGGAAGGCTGAAAGGGGTCTGTGGGCGTGATGAGAAGTGAGGCTAAATAATGAAGCGCTTAGTGGGCTCTTCTGAAGAACTTCCATTTTTCTACAACAGTCTCTCGAGAGCCGTTGAACTTTTAAAGCAAGGAAGTGACGTGATCAAGTTTCCGCTTCAGCACTTTGGCAGCAGCGTGGAGAAGGGATTGGGGGCAAGGAGACAGCAGTGGAGGTGAGAAACGATTACCTGGAATCAAAGCGATAACAGCAGGATGACGTGAGGACCTGCAGTGGGTTTAAAAGGGGTAGAGAGTGAGCACGGGGGAAGAGGCTGGGGTTATTCCCGGGACTCAGTCACTGGTGGGAACCAGACGAACGGGGATCACGGCCACCATCACCCTCAACCCTGGGGGGGCTAAGGGGGGGATGAGGAAACGGGGCTGCTTCATCTGACAGCTGCCCAGACCCCTCCAGGCTCAAGACTAACGCGACTCATTGGGCAGTTTCACTGTAACATCGAAGAATCCTCTCTCAAAGCAGAGTGTATTTATGATTCGTAAAGGATTTCCATACTGGCAGACCAGGTAATGCCAACCAGTGGTCTCTCTGCAAACGACTAGAAAAAGGGTTCAAACTACTTAAAAGAAAAATTTGCTTGAAGGCAGCGGGGAGCTAACAGGGCATGGGAAATTGGGCCAAGATTTTGGGGAAGACATCCTGAGAAAAGAGTCTGGTGTTCGGGGTCCATTTCCCCAGGAGTTGGGAGGTGTCTGAAAGTCGTGGAAATATGGCTGGAAGGCTGAGAACTAGAAAGCGATTCTGAGAGCCTCTCAGGGAGGGAAGGGGGGCCCGCCCAGGGAGGGAAGCCCTGGGAGCCCTCCTGCAGCAGGAAGAAGGAACCGGAGACCCGCTGGCCCTGCAGTCCCTGATGCCAGCCTTCAGTCCATCTCGTCCCTTTAGCTGGATTAGGGAGATTTGGGATTGTGAGCACCCCTGCTCCCTGCCAGAAGCAAAAGTAAATGTCGTCTGCAAGAAAATATCATCCAGAGCAAAGGGTCAACAAATGTTTTCTCTGAAGGACAAGGTAGTAAATATTTCAGGCTGTGGCGGTCAGATGGTCTTTGACACAGCACAGTTCTGCCCTATTGCAAAAGCAGCCCTGGGTAAGACAAATGAACCCAGCGTGGCTGGTCCATAAAACTTCATGTACAGACACTGAAATGTGAATTCCATATAATATTCACACGTCACAAAATATTCTTTTGACTTAAAAAACCATTTAAAAAGGTAAAAGCCACAAACATGGGCTCTGGGCTGCTGAATTTGGCTAATGTGCTGTAAGTCGCTGAACCCTGATCTAGAGCTTCTAGTTTTTCCTACAATTTTTCATATGAACTAAACCAAAACCACAAATATAACTTTAAAACATCCTATAAAAATATATTCTAAAGGGCCATGGTGTAAAAAGTGGAAATCAGAAGGGCAACTCAAAAATATTTTGAACTTGAAAATAAAAATACCATGTTATCAAAACTTGTGGGAAACAGCTAAGGCTATGCTAAGAAGAAATTTATAGCCTTTGATGCATCTATTGGAAAAGAAGGGCTGAAAATCAGTGAACTATACATCCATTCCAAGAAGTTTAAAAAATAACAGCAAATTAAACCCAAAGAATAAAGCTGGAAGTAAATAACTAAAGTAATAGAATTAATGAAAAAAGAGACAATCAACAGTGCCAGGTGAACTGCATATTTAAGTGTGAAAGGCAAAACTTTTAGAAGATAACTGAGCAGCATTTTTTCATGTCCTCGGGTAAATGAAAATGTATAAAGCCCAACATTTTAAAAAGTACTAATCATGCAAGAAAAGACTGACAAACTGGACTAAACTAAAATTAAGAATTTCTGTTCAGAGACACCATTTATAGTGAAAAGGCAAGCCAGACTGGGAGAAAATTTTTGTAACATGACTCCACTGGGACTGATCATATCCAGAACACATAACTGCTCCTGTAACAAGAAAAAGACATCCAACCAACAGAAAAACAGGCCAAAAGCTTGAAAAGGTACCTTACAAAAGATATCCCAGGGCTTCCCTGGTGGCGCAGTGGTTGAGAGTCCGCCTGCCGATGCAGGGGACGCGGATTCGTGCCCTGGTTCAGGAAGATCCCACATGCCGTGGAGCGGCTGGGCCCGTGAGCCATGGCTGCTGAGCCTGCGCATCCGGAGCCTGTGCTCCACAACAGGAGAGGCCATGGCAGTGAGAGGCCCGCGTACTGCAAAAAAAAAAAAAAAAAAAGATATCCCAGTGGCCAGTGTTCAATCTTATTAGCCAGAGTAATGCAGTTAAAAAAAAAAAAAAAAAAAAATCACAAGATAGGGACTTCCCCAGCGGTCCAGTGGTTGACCCTGCCTTCCAATGCAGGGGGTGCGGATTTGATCCCTGGTTGGGGAACTCAGATCCCACATGCCGAGGGGTGTGGCCAAAAATTAAAAAAAAAAAATTTACAAGATACCATTACATACACACCTAAATGCTTAAACCTTAAAAACAACCGACACTAAATATGAGTGAGGATATGGAACTACAGGAACTAATACACTTCTGCAAGAGCGTAAGCTGGTACATTCACTCTGGGAAACTCTGGCACTGTCTATCGAATATGTAGACTGCACAGCAACTCCACTCCTAAGCATAGGCCCCACCAAAATGCACGCGCAGGTCAAGGCACATCTACAGAAATCTTTGTATTGGCATTACTTATAATAGTCAAAACCTGGAAACCACTTGAAATGTCCATCAGCCACAGGCTGGATAAATGGATCGTGGTATAGTCATACATTAGAATACTACACAGAAATGAGCACCGACGAATTACAGCCACAGGCGACGACGTGGAAGAATCTCACAAATGTAAGTACATTCAGTAAAAGCACTGAGACACAAAAGAATATAATTCCATTCGTATGACATTCAAAAACAGGCAAAACCACACAATGGTGTTAAAAGTTAAGCCGGTGGTTACCTTCTGGCAGGCAGAGAGGATTGTAACAGGGAGGGGTCCCCACGGGATCTCATGAGTTCGCCCCACAGGCCCACTGAATGCGGGAGAAGGTGGTGAAAATCACAGCCCAAGAGGTGCAGACAAATGACTCGAGAGAAGTGGTCAATAAATTGATTCCAGACAGCACTGGACAAGACACAGAGAGGCTTGCCAGCCTATTTATCTGCTCCATGAAGACTTGTTAGAAAAGTAAAAATGCTGAAAAAGCCCACGTTTGAACTGGGAAAACTCATGGAGCTTCAAGGTGAAGGGAGCAATTCTGGACAAGCTTGGGGATGAGGGAGGTGAAAGAGCTGGTGGAGATGAACCACCAGTCCAAGAATCTGTTTAAAACTCAGATTCTGGGGCTTCCCTGGTGGCGCAGTGGTTGAGAATCTGCCTGCCAATGCAGGGGACACGGGTTCGAGCCCTGGTCTGGGAAGATCCCACATGCCGCGGAGCAACTGGGCCCGTGAGCCACAGCTACTGAACCTGCGTGTCTGGAGCCTGTGCTCTGCAACAAGAGAGGCCGCGACAGTGAGTGGCCCCCGCTCTCCGCAACTAGAGAAAGCCCTCGCACAGAAATTAAGACCCAAGACAGCCAGCATAAATAAATAAGTAAATAAATAAATTTATTAAAAAAAAAAAACTCAGACTCTGAATGATGACAAATAAAAAATCTCATTTGTGAAAAAGAAGTCGGGGGGGCAGATCTTGTGAGTTCTTGGCAATATTCTAACTCTTGATTTGGTTAGTGGTGACCCAGGAGTTTGCTCTGTGACATGAGTTGTACATTTGTTTTGTGCCCCTTTCTGTATTTCTGTAATACTTAAACAGCTATCAAAAAAATCTATGGAATGTCATTTTCTTGTGGATATTCACCTCAAAGACCACATTCCTCTCACATTCCCCGAAATATAATTTAAAATGAAATCTTCTCAAATTAACAGTAGAATTAGGTTTTTCTAGTTTGTATACCTAACTACATGGGAAGCAGATATATTTGCTTAATTTGGGATATTTTCTTCATGAAACATAAAGATTCTCATAATGAAATAAAGAAACCAAAGCATACTCAAAACTTGGAGATCAGCTATAATCCCCAAATATATGAAATAAATGTAACGTGATTTTTGGTGAAGACTATCTTTGTAATATACATACTCTAAGAATTTCAAACCTTAATTTTTAATCATTTTTTTCGTGACTAGCCAAATTCTTTTACTATAATGGTGGATACAAAATTAGGTTCATAGGAAAAAACCCCGTGTCTCATTAAATTATAGTAAAATAATGACGTTACCTTGTAAATTTTACTTTGTAGAGCAGTAAAACCTTAAAAATATCTAGAACAAACAGTGCAATTTACCTGAACTTACAAACTGGATTCTGAAATAGAGACACAGAACATTAAGATTGTATTATGGTGGCTCCAGAAATATCTCTAAGTGGACTAAAAAACAGTCACCAGAATTTTAGAACCGAACAAAATTTTCTGCTGTAATCTTATTTATGCTATAAATAAATAAATTTATGCTATAAGCATCCTTTAACTTCCTAGTTGAGAGCTCAAATACACTACAGCAGAACTACTCAGTGATTTACTCCAAAGGCATTGTTATTTAACCCTCATCAAAAAAATTCCTAATGTTTTAGCAGCAACTTTTACTTTTTTTTTTTTTAATTTATTTATTTTTTTTGCGGTACGCGGGCCTCTCACTGCTGTGGCCTCTCCCGTTGCGGAGCACAGGCTCCGGACGCGCAGGCCCAGCGGCCATGGCTCACGGGCCCAGCCGCTCCGCGGCATGTGGGATCCTCCCAGACCGGGGCACGAACCCGTGTCCCCTGCATCGGCAGGCGGACTCCCAACCACTGCGCCACCAGGGAAGCCCTAGCAGCAACTTTTAAAGAGTATTTCTTATCATTCATAATACATATATTACATATGAAATGTTGATGTGAACTTTTTAAAAAACACTGCTTCAAGCTATAAAAGAGTGTTGTAGCATCATAACAATTTTACAGAACAAATTAGATGATGTGGTTTGATGAGATGAGGATCAAGAATGTAATTTCTTTTTTAAAATTTATTTTATTTTTGGCTGCGTTGGGTCTTCGTTACTGTGCGTGGGCTTTCTCTAGCTGATGTAAGCGGGGGCTACTCTTCGTTGTGGTGCGCGGGCTTCTTATTGCGGTGGCTTCTCTCATTGCGGAGCATGGGCTCTAGGCACGTGGGCTTCAGTAGTTGTGGCACGTGGGCTCAGCAGTTGTGGCTCGCGGGCTCTAGAGCGCAGGCTCAGTAGTTGTGGCACACGGGCTTAGCTGCTCTGCAGCATGTGGGATATTCCCGCACCAGGGCTCAAACCCGTGTCTCCTGCACTGGCAGGTGGATTTGTAACCACTGCACCACCAGGAAAGCCCAAGAATGTAATTTTAAGTAAACACTTTGCCACATAAATGTCATAGTTTCAAAGATATAAATATTAATATCCTCTTTCCAATTTCATTCTCGCTAATTCTTAGTCATGTAAGGCACATAAAAGTTATTCTGATTTTTAAAATGGAAATAAGAGAGTGCATTTGAGAGACAGACATAGGATCAAAACTCAGTTATCTTTCATTCTTTTCTTTGTGTCTTCACTGTGCCAAGCTAGTTCTTCATCCCTAAAACACATTACAGTGGACTGGAAAATTAAAAAAGGATGTTGATTTTTAATTTTCTTACTATCTTTATTCATAGAAATAAAGTATTCATGAGCATTAAGCACATTTTCTAGGATGGTTTACAATCATTTATAGGTTTAGACTTTGGCATTTAAGATATTAAACATTTTATGAATTTAATTATTAAAACAGAATAACTTAAACTTGTGTCTCCAACTTTATACTGGTCATAATCCTTTTCACACTGTGCAGTACTTGAATTTGAAGATGAGAAGTACACAATCATGTCCATCCCAATGACCTCTTTTTAAAGTTATCTAGGTATCCATTTTGGCATTTGGGTTAACAAGCTGAAAACAACTGCATTACACTACATTTATAAGCAAACAAGAAAAATTTTATTCGGAGTAGTAGCTAAGAAAGCAGCTTTTTATGGAGATTGAAAAAGGGAAGTAGGGGAAGTATGAGGTAATTGCTATCCCTTAGAAAATAACTTTAATAGTTCAAAATCTTTCATAGGTCTTCCCTGGTAGCGCAGTGGTTGAGAGTCCGCCTGCCGATGCAGGGGACACGGGTTCGTGCCCTGGTCCGGGAGGATCCCACATGCCGCGGAGCGGCTGGGCCCGTGAGCCATGGCCGCTGAGCCTGCACGTCTGGAGCCTGTGCTCTGCAATAGGAGAGGCTACAACAGTGGGAGGCCCGCGTACTGCAAAAAAAACAAAAAAACAAAAAAAACTTTCATAGAATCTTATTAAAAAGGATGTAACATCAGTTTAACATTTGAAAGATATGAAAATAACTCTCAATAAGAACCTTGCCTAGTAATTGTAGACCTTGGATTAGTATAATTTCTAGTTGCACGTGTAAATCTTCAAAATATATATCTTAGGTACAAGTGAACCAAATGTAAAGCAGTGCTAGAGGATCCTTCACTTTTTTTATCTTCTTGAAAATGAAAATAATACACTTATGATTCCTTCATAAAAACACCCCTTAAACTATGACATCTTAGAAGTACCTTGACTTATATCAGAAATATCACATTTTTCAACTCCTGTCCCTCTATTTATACTTATCACATAAACGAATCATGACAACAGAATTGTAAATTCCACTTTGAAAAGATGAATATTGTTGCTCTTCCTGATTTTTACTTCAAGTTGAACCCCTGTTATCCGAAATACTTAGATGAACCTCCCCTTTAACGTAGTAAAAACTAAAGGCATTATATTAGTATCTAAAATCAAAATACAAAGAAAAAAAATTTAATGATCAAAAATAAAAGTACAGCCTTATCTATAAAATTATAATTGTATCCTGACATAGGGTAGCAAAGACCATACAAAATGTATTCAGAGACTAATGCTATTACATAAAAGGTTACATACCTTTTTTTCTCTAACAACTTAAAAATCAATTAAAAAAAATTGGCTAACTCACTATTGAGCAGATATTCAAATGCTGAATTTTAAATTCAACATTATCATATCGCTCCTTAAAGATAGGTTGTTATACAAACATTAAAAGTGCAATAAGTTAAAAAACAAAACAAAAACCGTGGTTTAGTATAGCTAAAATTTATACATAAAGCAGAGCACTAAGTGATGGAAAAATCCGTTCACCAGAACAGAATATCAAATAACAGCGAAGGAACATTATAAGCTCAAAGGAAGCAGCAGAAAAATCTCACAATCAGGTTGTGTTCACACAAATTTTTTAACCCCGTTCTTCCCACGTTTCACAGGCCCTATCCGAAACAAAATCTATCAATACAAACTAAGACCAAGAAATTCTGAATTGATGTTCAGTAAAATGCAGTTTGGCTTACTGCCAAAGGTATTAAGAAAAGTAAGTTCGGCATGCACGCTACAGAGCTTGAGTTAACCCAGAAAAACAAAAAACAAATCTTACTGTGGTTACAGATAAAAAATCCACACTAAGAAAAAGAAAGATTTAGCATTTAATATAGAAACTTTCCAATACATTTTAAGGTATACAGAAAAGGCCAGTAATGAAAACAGTGATAATTAGGACAGCAGAAGCAATATGACCTAGATATACTTTGTTGTATAATATAAGAGCCTTTAGATTGACAGAAAAATATTCTAATTTTAAAAGTCAACTATATTACACCCTACTCGCCATTACTAATTCTGTTTAAGATTATTAGGACTTTAAAAGTGGGACTGATAAAAATGATACTTCCAGGATTCAACACAAATGCCCAAACCAAAACAAAGCAAGAAAGTTAGCTGACATTTAAAGTAGCCTCAACAAACGTGATTTTTTTCCCCTTTATCATTCACATTTTTAGTTTTCTTTTTCAGCCCTTAAAAACACTAGCTGGAATTTCTATAGCTGCGAGACAATGCATTTCTTTCTTTTCTTCTCACTTAAAACAATAAACTCTAAGGATAACACAACTCATTAACAGCATCACTTAAAACACTGTCCTGACACAACTCAGGATCTGCTTCTTGGCTCTTCAAACTGGTGGTGCTATTTTGCTGATTCAATAGATACTTGCTTTTGCTTATGATGATCTGGTCCTTGGACAAACTATTCACAATGCAGTAGCTCTAAAGAAACCTAATTTCTCAGAATCATTAACTACTTTCCCTGAATATATAAAAACATGAAAGAGGAGCTTCTAAGTTGAGCTTTCTAATACAGTTCGAAATGGTTCAGAATGGTTGATAACGTGTTTGAGATCTAACTCAGTTCCCTTCTACGGAAGTAGTAGGCACCTCTGGTGAATCCCAAGGATTGCCCCAGTTCAAGCTTCACTCAATCTGTTCATCAAATCTAAATCAGCTCTACCAATGAAAACAAATTTCAAGATTTGTTTCATAATAACTATCTTACAATTAAGTTATAAGTCACACTGCCCAAGTTCTGAAGCAAAGAGAAAACAAAGTCAGTCAGGAGCTATGCTCATGGTATAAAGCTTACAAGAAATGAAAAAAACAACAAACAAGAACTATATAGCTAAACATCTTGGGTCCAACATTCAGCGATGCTATCACAACTGTTTTCTGTTTTGTCAGTCTGACAGCTGAACCGATTTCTATGTTGAGAAAATACACCGGCATACTACCATTTCTCTGTAAAATACATACAAGTCTCCTATAAACTCCTCCTCACAGGAAACACTGATTTTATATTAAATTGTCTTTTTCAAAACAATTTTGCATCAAATTACAATAAATTACAAGTCACTGCTGTACACCTTAAATTGCTTAAAGAAGTATTTAGATGTTTATACAGAGAATGATAGTAATATACAAAAGCACTTCAATAAGAATTTGATGATCAATGTTTAAGAGTTTTTATAACCAAGCTGTACGGACATTAGGGGGCTTAGGTCTTAGCAACAGGCCACTGGATGTGTCACAAGCTGATTGCTCACTCTTACAACTGAGACCACTGGTAGCACTGGATGTCCTGGAAGCTCCTCCTGAAAATATATAAAGAATAAGAAATGATTTGAATTATTTAAACTAAATCATCATCTAATAAACTTCTTCTCCTATCTTGAAGCCCAGAATAAAATTGTCTTCCCTATCTCACAGGTGTTTTTAAGTCTAATGTGATTCTCAACCAGGAATGTACTTCTGAATTCCCCGTGGAACTTAAAAATATAATAACAAACATGCCCAAACGCTATATTAGGGCATTTTTTTTTTTAACATCTTTATTGGAGTATAATTGCTTTACAATGGTATGTTAGTTTCAGCTTCACAACAAAATGAATCAGTTATATATACACATACATTCCCATATCTCTTCCCGCTTGCGTCTCCCTCCCTCCCACCCTCCCTATCCCACCCCTCCAGGCGGTCACAAAGCACCGAGCTGATCTCCCTGTGATATTAGGGCATTTTGATTCAATAGATTTGGAGTGGGAATAAATCTTTTTAAAAGCTTCTCAAAGGATTCAAGTGGGAAAAAAATCTCTATGTATAACCATTTATACATTTATTCAACAAATAATTTACTGCTTTCAAGGCATAATACTAAGTGTGAGTAACTGGAATAAGACCCTTTCTTAGTCATGAACTCTGCCAAGGAAATGATGCTTGAAGGATGAGTGAATGGAATTACTAGTCATTTGAGTGTTTAAGATTACAAGCGGTTCCAACTTTCTCTTAGGATTAGCTTCTACAGACTTTATAGTTTTTTTTTTTTTTTTTTTGCAGTACGCGAGCCTCTCACTGCTGTGGCCTCTCCCGTTGCGGAGCACAGGCTCCGGAAGCGCAGGCTCAGCGGCCATGGCTCACGGGCCCAGCCGCTCCGCGGCATGTGGGATCTTCCCGGACCGGGGCACGAACCCGTGTCCCCTGCATCGGCAGGCAGACTCTCAACCACTGCGCCACCAGGGAAGCCCCAGACTTTATCGTTTTGAACACGTACATGAACTAACAGCACAGACTTCTGTAAGGAAAAAAGGTCTGGCCTTTCCATGCGTCACACGCCCTAGCACTCAGTGGTCACTCCCACCTGCGTTCTCCGGGACACACTACCCCGGGACACACTACCGGCCAGGCATGTAACGGATCATATATTAAGTATTAAGAGGGATTAATATGATGACTACAGATTTGCTAATTCTTCTTTTAGTTACCAATGAGGAAGAAAAAGCACATATTAGGGCTGGAAGATACTACTAAAAATTCTTAACTGGCTAAAGAGAATGTTACAGCGACTTTAAATAGCATATCTGTTCATTTCTTCCTTAAATAAACATATTGAAAGTAAAAGTGTCTCCTCCATTATCTAAGAGATAACTGGTATTTTCAATTGTTTTTTCTCCTGGTTTCCTTCCTATGCTGCCATTATACACTGTAAATGAAACCTGAAATTAATGAAGTAACACAAATAAAACAAAGCATGCCAGTGAAAAACAACAGACAGCATTCCAGAAGTCAGCATTTTAAAACTCTATCATAAGAACCAAAGTTATATGTTTTTAAAAGGACAAAAGACACGAACAAGTACAAAATAATTTTGAGTATGCTTACTTAACGGGCTGTACTGGCCAAGAGTGGACCTCACTCGTCTGGAGGTCGGGGATGAGCTGAAATAACCCATGTTGCGGTGATAGTCTGTCAGCTGTTCTGAGCGTTTCATACCAACTGTTGGTTTCACAGCTTCAAGCCGTTTCAATAAAGCCTTCATTTAAAGACAACCCATTTAAAAGCCAATGTTAGAAAAATAGCAATAGTTTTTTAAAAAGGCGAATACTTTCTAGAACCTGAAATTCACAAAATGAAGTAGAAAAGACTTTAAGTCACTGTGAAAAAATATTTCAAATAATGTACTTTCAGGAAAATCTAAGGGTTTTCACCTAACCTATGGCTAACCAAAACCGCTATGATTTTAACAACCGACTGTAGGCACATCTCTCTTCTTTGTCGGGTTACAATCTTAGAAAAGGTGCTGTAAGCTGAAATACATTAAACCTGATTTCCTCATAGAAATGACATAATGGGAGCAATAATGCTAAGAGCCCAGTGTTCAACCCTAGAAATGACTGTGAACATATCTAAGCTACTATTATAAGTTCTATCTATATATGCGCACAGAGCAGTGACTGTCAACCTGTTTACTTTCCAGTGGTGCCTCAGGGCTCCTAGGACGTTGAGGAAAGGCCAGTGGGCCGGCCTCTCAGGTCTCCCACTCCTAATTTCTACCGGCCCAACTATGCTTTCTGTATTGTCTGTTTTATATATTGAAGATTCTGCATAAAATTGTTTGGAAAAAAAAAGTTTTTGCTCTTAAGAAGTTTGAAATCAACTACTACAGAACATAAAGGTTTTTAAAGATTGTATAAACCAACTAGCCAAGGCAAGACAGTATCCAGTAGCGTGGTATGTGCATTAATACGATTTTGTAACAGAGGCTAATGTGTAATGTCCCTAATTTTATTCATAATCCTTCCTTCACAAATCAGAAGGTGAAAGAGTTTCTTTTGTTTGATTTTCACAGGCTTCGGTGAGAAAGGAATGTTTAAGTAGACCAAATGGATGGGGGAATTGATCCATGGTTGTGTTTTATTATTTTCTTTATTGACTTAAACTTCCTCTGTAGCAAGTTGATCTTTGTTTGAAAAGAGAATGCTGTCCTGCACTAAGATTCACATTATAAAGTTAGCCTCATGAGTTTAGTCATAGGACAAGTTTTCTCTGGACAATCTTTTTTCCTTCTCCCTCAACTTAGTTTTATCTTTGTATTGTGGTATAATCCACATAAGATTTACCATTCTAACCATTTTTAGGCCTACAGTTCACCACCAACAACTGTCTCCAGAACTTGTTCTCAACTGTTATCAGCCCCCTCCCGCCCTGCTATTCTGAGGCTCCATTATCAGTGTGTTCCTGCGCGATTCCAGAGAAGCCAGAATATTGAGGGAAGAGCTATCGAGGAAAGGAGAGCAAGGGTTGTAGAATGAAAGGAGCTTGCAGACAAACGGCAGAGGCGCAGGACACAGGAAGGAGCAGCCGGACCCACCCAGAGGACTCAGCCTGCCAGCTCATCTTCCTGCATGAAATGGCCTTCTTCAGTTCTGAGCCTTCAAAAGCTAGAAAAGAGTCAACTCCTCAGTGAAGTCTTACACAAGTAGAGTAACGGTTCTCTTTGCTGAGTTCAGAGTCAGGATTTATCTGTGGTTCCACCTGACTATAAAGTCTACGGTCTTTCCATAATAACATGCTGTCTTTCTCTCTTTGTAGACAGAGAACCTGTACAATTTAGGTGCCAAGACCTACCAACTAATATATCTCCTCCACCTGCAGTTTATAACTGAGTAAGAAACTTGCTGGGTGTCACATCATCAATGTATTTTACTGGGTAGAGAACCATTCGCTGTTTTATCTGATTATCCTATTAACTACCCATTGAGCTGTGCACGGTGGAATGGACAGCACAGAAAACTTGGTATTTTCAGTTACCTACCAATTTTTTCTTGCTGGTAGAAGTCTCAATGTTTTTTAGATAAACTGCTAATTCCCTAAATTTATTCATTTGGTTGTATGTATATTTTTCTTTTACAAACTTTAAGAAAATTGCAATGCTTATTTATCAGATATAAAACATATAAAGTAATGTGATCAAAATCAATTTGGAAATAAGTTAACAATAAGGCAAAAAGTAAACCCATTCTGTAATGCTGATATGTCACTTATCAAGTTTACATGCAGAAACCTGGGGAAATAAGAGAGCAATGATTTGGTTCAGCTATCCAAATCACACGGAACCGTGCCATGTATCTGTGTGCAATATGAACACAACAAGCTCAGCAAAACCTAAAGGAATGATTTCAGATACAAACAGCTCTTACTTGTAGAAACCATATATTGATAAAAATATGAAGGATTACAGTAGAAACCCTAAAATCAAAAGTATATACATTTCAATCTAGTCATCAATTTACAACTCCTGAGTAAGACTTAAAAATGATAGGTCAAAATACTGTAACACTTGTAATTGAGTGATAAAAAAATATAAGTTTTCTAGTCAGAAAGACCTGGATTTAAACCTTTGCTCTGCCTTTGATTGTGTGACCTTGGTCAAATGACTTAATAGTGATATTAACAATGAAATAAAACTCAAAGAGTCAGTTTAGGGTACTAAATGAGATAATGCATTTAAAATGCTCAGAACAGTGCCTGGCATATAGTGAGGACTTATTAAATATTAATTGCTATCCTTAATACTGCTTTGATTATTTTCTAGTTGTTTGACACACTCTAGTATTATCTTCATAGCTAAGTTATATATTAAATGACAGGGCAGTATTTTATATTTTTTCTTATATCCATTCCAGTTTCTTACATAGCTCATAGCAGACATTAAACAAATATCTGTTTAATGGATTGAAAAATGTAAGAATGGTTACTTATATTCCCATTTATGGTTTACAAAATCTTAGAACTGCTACTCAAATCAGATTCTAATAATGAATTTGAACAGTTTGTTCAAATATCTCTGTTCTATCTAGGAAGTATCATTCTTTTTCGAAAGAAAATTAACCCAGCCTGAATCCTGCCTTCTGAGGTGGAAAGGTTAAAACAAATGAATGGACAAACAGTGAGTTAATAATTTCTGCAGCTGCCGGCAGAGGAGAGTTGCTTTATTGTTTCTAAAGTGAAAAAGCAAAGACCCCGAAGGACATTAAAGAGTAACAAGTGTCCTACAGTCTGGGACAATCACGACTGTTCTACATATTTGTCTATAGCTGGAGTTGTATTCAGTTATCATTAGCTTGCTTTCCTCTGTGGAAGGAGATAACAGACAATAAGCAGAGGAGGAAAACCAAAGCGAGTGAACTGTAAATTATTTCAAGACCTTGGAACAAAGGTACTGACTAATCCACAGATAATACTCATACTTGGTATGAGATTTGCTATAAAACTTCATCTTTGTGACAACATATCACTCTCTAATAGTTTTCACATCTATCTAACATTACCTCCCTAAACCAGCAGACAAAGAACAGAAGAGGGAGGAAGGATTTTATTGCTCATCTAATGTTTTTAAGACTGGTTTGAATTTTATAAATTTACATTGGGTTGGCCAAAAAGTTCGTTCGGGTTTTTCTGTAAGATGTTACAAAAGCCCGAACAAATTTTTTGGCCAACCCCATACATGCGTTACTTTTACTTTAAAAATAATATTTTAACACAGTAACTCATGAGTGGAAAGTTTATGGTTTACTTTATTCAATTACTCCTCTCCCCACCCCCTTTTCACAGCTCAGGAAACTGACAGACATACATTTAAGAGCATGAAATAGCCTCATTATTTTTAGAGTAAGGTGAAACTATAAAGTATCCTCACTGATCCCTTCTCCTTCTGCTAAGGTTATTCTTGCACTCTTTCATAAAAACAGAATTCATATTATGTCCAAATGAATATAAAGAGACATGGTTTAACAGGAATATTTCAAAATTCATGAATTAAAAAATTTGTTCCCTTTTGAAATAATGAAGTTCTAATATAATTGAGTCTATATGTAGCAAGCACGCCCTCTACTGGATAGAGGGCTCTCCTTTTCTACCTCTTCTGCACAGCACTACTTTGTCTCAAGTCTAACAGCCTCTGGATTACTAAGGAACTAATTTGAGAGTACTGGAACAGAACTGCTTTAGTCATCATGCCTGTTAGCCATCTGAACTGGCCTCTATCACTGGAGATGGAGCAAATGAAGGATTATAAATCATGAAAATTATAAAGTAATGGACCCTGCTTGTGCAGTACACCTGACACAAAAGTGCTGTATGAGCACGTCTGTACCCATGCATGTGTGTTTTGACTACGAACAGTTTAGCAAACAGGTTAAAAAGTATATCATCTCACCCTGAGGAACTATTAGAGCCAATGTGGCTCTAAATAAGGATTTGGTAGGTGGCTGCTTATATAATAAATACACAAAAAGTGATGGTTTACAAAAGTAACCAATTAGAAAATGTAATGAAAAATTTCATGGCAATAGCATAAAAATATACAGTTTTAAAAAAAACTATAAAACCTTACTAAGGTAGAGTATAAGAAGGCTTGAGTAAATGGAAAGACATACCATATTTCTAGATAGGAAGGTAATATTTTAAGAGTGCCAAACACTCTGCAATTAAAATGTAAAGTCAACACAATTCCAACAAAAATTTAATAAAAAAACTTTTTATAAAGAAAAAAGTCAGTCAGTATGAAGAATAAATGCAAAGGAATAGCCAAGAAAAAAATTTAAAAGGTATAGAATTAGTTTTATTTTGGTATAGACGGTGAAGAGTTAAGCATAAATCTGGAAGATTAATTTTCCTTACAATAATGTAACAATATTTTATAATAAATTATGTTTATTTTCCTGTTTAGCTTTAAGCTACTTTTTCCACTTATGAATTAAGCTTTTGTTTCAGAGCTGCACTGCCCAAAGCCACAAGCCATATGTAGCTACAGAGCATTTAAAATGTGGCTAGTCCAAATTGAGATGTGCTCTAAGTATAAAATATACAATAGATTTCAAAGACTTAGTACCAAAAAAAGGTAAAATCTCAATTTTTTATATTGCTTACATGTTAAAAAGAAATATTTTTGGTTGAGTCAGTTAAAATATTATAGCAGAATAATTTCACCTGTTTCTTTGAACTTTCTAACGTGGCTACTAGAAAAATTTAAATTATACATGTGGTTCACATTATATTCTACTGTCCTAGAGTAAAACAAATAAGACCTTACTATGAAATGGAGAAAAATATTGCTCACATATACATATTACTAAGCATACAAAGTAAAAAGAATAAAATAGTGGTAATTTTTCACTGTTTATTAAAACAGCTGAGATGTACCACTGATATGGGGGATGATAAAAGCTGTAAACAGAAGCTGCTTAACAGTTTTCATCCTGTTCATACCAGTAAAGCCTCTAGACAGTATGGCTTCAGCTTCTCAAAAGTAAACCCAAGTTCCTCAAAAAGATAAACACAGAATTACCATATGACCCAGCAATTCCACTCTTAGGTATGCACCCAAAGGAACTGAAAGCAGGGACCTGAACAGATACTTGTAGTCAGTGTTCCCATGCAGCATTACTCACAGTAGCCAAAATGTAGAAACAACCCAAGTGTCTACCATCAGATGAATGGGGAATCAAAATGCGGCACATACATATATGGAATATTATTCAGCCACAAAAAGGAATGAAGTTCTGATACAGGATACAACATGGATAAACCTCAAAAACATGCTAAGGGAAATAAGCCAGACACAAAATGACAAATATTCCATTATTCCACTTATATGAAATATCTAGAATCGGCAGATTTATAGACAGAAGGTAGATTAGAGGTTACCAAGGGCTGAGGAGAAGGGAGAACGGAGTGTTATTGTTTGGTACAGAGTTTCTGTATGGAGTGATCAAAAAAGTTTTGGAAATAAGTAGTAGTGATGGTTGCCCAACATTGTGAATGTAATTAATGCCACTGAATCAATCACTTAAAAACAAAATGGCAACTTTTATGTTACATATATTTTACTACAACTTATGAATTGTACACTTTAAATGAGTATGGTATGTGAATTATATCTCAAAAAAGCTGTTAAAAAAAAGTAACCCCAAAGCTAGGTGACCGGGACATGATTCTGCCACCTGCTAGCTGTTTAACCTTGAGGAAGTCCCTGCGCCCTACTCAGTGTCTCATTTTCTCCTCCACAACAACAGTAAGTGTGTCTTTAGGTTGCTACGAGGATTAAATGACCTAAAATTGTAAAACAGTATGCACTATGCAACTGCTTGTTAAATAAAACAAGACTCCAGAGCCATGTGGGAGAGTGAAAATAAGGTAAAACCAGATGTTCGTGACACACACTAATTCCAAATTTTTTAAAATCATGAATGAATCTTGAAACTGCCAGAGTGACGTGCAGGAAGTGATCATGTAGCTCACTACCCACCAACCTCACTTCAACTCGTTTTGCTGTTACCTACTTCCTGCCACATTCAGGGTGACTCTCCTAAAGGGCCCAAGAGTACTATTTTTGTAAATATACCAACCCAGCTCGCCAACTCCTGGTGCTAGTGATGGTAACAAAGAAATTCACAGGAGTTGTTACTCTTGCAAGTTCAGGTTAAGTACATAGTCAAATAGAACTGTACTGATGACGAAACATAATGAGGGTGAATTTTGCTAATTATTCTAGTAATTTTAATAATAGCTTTACCAATTATTTTAGCTCTGAATGTATGTGCTCATTAAGGGTCTAATTTTAGTTTAAGATGCTACGTGGGTTTAAAATCTTGGCTTAGCCACTTCCTTACCAGCTCCTTGTCCATGGATTAATTATTTAACCCTTTTAGGTCTCAATTATTCCATTTGTAAGATGTGGATAAAAATAAAGTACCTACCTGAAAGAATTATTGTCAGGATTCAATAAGCTAATATTTAGAAGACACTTAGAACAATGCCCAGCATTAAAGAGCTCAATAAATATCATCAATTACTATGAACTGCATTTTATAAAGAAAATGATATGCTATGAATAAATAGGTTTTAATGTGAAGATTTTCAACAGTTTCCATATATATTCCTTAGGACATCAAAGCGTACTTATATGGTTTTTAACAATCAATGTCTTTCATACATTCAAGCAGCAGGGCAACAAATTTGACCTCTCTGAGAATGTATTTATTATTTAAAATAAATGATATTTAAATTATTTTAGCTTTCGAGGATAAAATGAAGTGAAATAGATTTAGCTCTCCAGAAGAGACATGTATCTCACCCTTGGACACCATTTCCTGTACTACTATAGTGATTCCACAGATATAGTCAAATAAATAATGGAGCTTTCAGTATTTTCATTTAATATTCCCTTAAAATATAGTTTCCTGGATAAAAAAGCATACATTGTACCTTCCAGGCTCATAGCTCATCATGTATTTCAGGCCATACGTATCTATTCCTACTTTTATATAAGTTAGAAAATTTCGCTGTATTGGGTTTCCTGAAAGTTGGACTAACAAATCAGTACAAATGCATTTTCTTTGATGACTAAAAAAATCTCAGTTACTTACCAAATTTTCTCTTTCAATCCTTTGTTGTTCCCTCTGTCTGTTGAGAGCACTATGATATAACCTAGGTGGAGGACCAGTCGATCTTCTTGGAATCGTACTTTTGCTTCCTGGTTTTTCAGCCTGTCTCGACAGTTCTTTCAAAAGCCTCTGATTTTCCCGATCAATCTGTCTCACCTCCTCTCTTGTGAAAGAGTAGTTTTTCCTAGGTGCTACTGAAGGCTGATCAAAGTGATGTTTTTGTGGTCCCTTTTTATCTAATTGCAGAAAAGCTACAGAAGTGAGCAAAAAAAGGGAAAATGGCTAAACAAAGTAGCACAGAAATATGATGGTATATGCTTTAGCTCCTATAAATGGAAACAATTACATTAAGTCATGAAAAGGGATGTATGAAATAATGCCAGTGACATCCAGACTACAATTGGGTAGAAAAAAACTCAGAGGCAGCTTAGAGTTTTCTGCTCGTTGGGTTCTTTGGGAATAAAATGCTAATATAAAACCATGAAGATATTTTAATGAGAAATGTTCATGGCACTGGTTGTACACTGCTGGTATAATTTATGGAAAATGCCTTTGTCACATTCGTTTTATGTTCTCCTAAGGCAGTTTAAAAGTTAGAAACCTCTGGTGGAGTGTACTGACGCAATACTTAGTTGAGATGGTTCTTATTGGTTGGAGGGTATACTTCAAAAAATAAAATGTCCTCAGCAATGCAAACAATGGCCAGAAAATGGCAAAAGCAAACCCAGAATATTCTGAAACCTTCAACTTAACCTGAAAATATTTTACTACACAAGATTTATGACCTTAATATTCGCATTAAAACAAATACTTGTATAAAAGTCAAACTTTTATTCCTGACTAAACAAAAGCCAAATAAATACATTATATAAAAGGAGTTTTTAACAAAGAAAAATATTTTCCATACTATGATTATCAAATGAAGCTTTTATCAACATGCTAAATTCTTAAATTTTCATTATTATAACAATTTTCAGTAAGTCACAATTATTACTAAACATTTGTCAGAAGTTTCTAAAAATATTAAGCTGGCTTAGTGTTTCGGCTTAAGTCTGTGCTAAAAATGAATACATTATATCAGATTAACAGAATGGTACATTTGTTTTGTTTTAACAATATTTTTTTAGAGTAACCATTATTTGTTTTTATTAGAGTGTAGCTTTATGTAAACTCTTTTACTTCCTTAGTATTTTATACTGTTAAAAGCACAGTGCTGTAAGGTAAAGAGGCATTTTAAACTCCATTTAAAAAATGTGACTGGTGCAAAAAAGTTAAATCCTTTGAGCAAAGTCACAAAAACTGTAAATCTACCTCCCAAAGCTTAAACTGAACACTATCAAAGATTACAGAAACTTTAAAAAAAATGATTAACAGTGGCTTCCTGAAAGGAAAACTTAGGAAATTAGTGGTTGGTAGTTTGTTTCAAACCATACCACACTAATGACAAAACCTGAATAGGAACCCATTTAGAAAGATATATATGGGGTTCAAGATGGCGGAGTAGAAGGATGTGCGCTCACTCCCTCTTGCGAGAGCACCAGAATCACAACTGACTGCTGAACAGTCATCGACAGGAAGACACTGGAACTCAACAAAAAAGATACCCCACATCCAAAGACAAAGGAGAAGACCTAATGAGACGGTAGAGGGGCACAATCACAATCAAATCAAATCCCATAACCGCTGGGTGGGTGACTCACAAACTGGAGAACACTTATACCCCAGAAGTCCACCCACTGGCGTGAAGGTTCTGAGCCCCACGTCAGGCTTCCCAATCTGGGGGATCTAGCAATAGGAGGAGGAATTCCCAGAGAATCAGACATGGAAGGCTAGCGGGATTTGACTGCAGGACTTCAACAGGACGGGGAAACAGAGACTCCACTCTTGGAGGGCACACACAAAGTAGTGTGCACATTAGGACCCAGGAGGAAGGAGCAGTGACCCCACAGCAGACTGAGCCAGACCTACCTGCTAGTGTTGGAGGGTCTCCCGCAGAGGCGGGGGTTGGCTGTGGCTCACCGTGGGGACAAGGACACTGGCAACAGAAGCTCTCGGAAGTATTCCTTGGCGTGAGCCCTCCCAGAGTCCAACATTAGACCCACCAAAGAGCACATAGGCTCCAGTGCTGGGTCGCCTCAGGCCAAACAACCAACAGGGAGGGAACCCAGCCCCACCCATCAGCAGACAAGCAGATTAAAGTTTTACTGAGCTCTGCCCACCAGAGCAACACCCAGCTCTACCCACCACCAGTCCCTCCCATCAGGAAACTTGCACAAGCCTCTTAGATAGCCTCATCTACCAGAGGGCAGACAGCAGAAGCAAGAAGAACTACAATCCTGCAGCCTGTGGAACGAAAACTACTTCACAGAAAGATAGACAAGATGAAAAGGCAGAGGGCTATGTACGAGATGAAGGAACAAGAGAAAATCCCAGACAATCAACTAAATGAAGTCGCGATAGGCAACTTTCCAGAAAAAGGATTCAGAATAATGATAGTGAAGATGATCCAGGACCTCAGAAAAAGAATGGAGGCAAAGATCAAGAAGATGCAAGAAATGTTTAACAAAGACCTAGAAGAATTAAAGAACAAACACCTAGAAGAATTAAAGAACGAACAAACAGAGATGAACAATACAATAACTGAAATGAAAAATACACTAGAAAGAATCAATAGAATAACTGAGGCAGAAGAACAGATAAGTGACCTGGAAGACAGAATGGTGGAAATCACTGCTGTGGAACAGAATAGAGAAAAAAGAATTAAAAGAAATGAAGACAGCCTAAGAGACCTCTGGGACAACATTAAACACACCAACATTCTCACTAGAGGGGTCCCAGAGGGAGAAGAGACAGAGAAAGGGCCTGAGAAAATATTTGAAGAGATTATAGTCAAAAAAATTTCCCTAACATGGGAAAGGAAATAGCCACCCAAGTCCGGGAAGCGCAGAGAGTCCCAGGCAGGATAAACCCAAGGAGAAACATGCCGAGACACATAGTAAGCAAACTGACAAAAATTAAAGACAAAGCAAATTAAAAGCAACAAGGGAAAAATGACAAATAACATACAAGGGAATCCCCATAAGGTTAACAGCTGATTTCTCAGCAGAAACTCTACAAGCCAGAAGGGAGTGGCATGATATTGGGAGATTGGGATTGAAATGTATACACTGATGTGTATAAAGTGGATGACTAATAAGAACCTGCTGTATAAAAAATATATAAAATAAAAAGATATATTTGTACTATATATAATTGAAGTATCTTCTTCCAAGAAATATCCATTTTGTAGAATTTAATAAGGTTTCTTGATTAATTTAGCCATTTATGAGAGGCTTTAAAATTAAATTCTAGAGGGAATTACAAGTAAGCTATTTTCCTAATATCATTTTAAAAAAGGTTTTAAAAATAAAAGAAGGCAATAGCTAAAAAATAAAATAAAACAAGAATTTCAGTCTAATTCATTTAAAAAGATAGCATTCTAACTCTCCTTGATGGAGAAGTATATGTTGGATGTTATTTAGTGACACCAGGTATCACTAGCACATTTTTCTAAAGTGGCTGCTGTGTGCTTCAGCACATGGCAACCTCCAATATATAATCCATTGTCTTTCCAATTAAGATCTAAAAAAAGTTAACTTGAATAAACTTTCAGGGATACAAACATATTTATATAAATATGTACATATTTAAAGTCACACATTTAAGAAATATTGCTTTTTCCTAATTTTCTTTAATGAAACAATTTTGCTCAAACTCTTTACAGTATTTCAATATGTCCATCATAGCTAGAGCCACTTCTTGACTCATCTAACTACTGGAAGTACCAGCTTAACTTGCACCTAAGCTAATTGAGATATGACAGCATTTAAATATTTTATGTGTAATGTTATTAATGGAAAATTTATCCCAAGCCATATTAAGTCCTTATTCACATAATATTAGTTCTTAAAAAATACATCCTGTAGGCATATTCATAATCCCTATTTAAAAAAATCAATGATATTTGCTTTTTAAAATGATTTTTAAAGGTTTAAAAAAAATCCAACTCTTATAATTGAGAGGTGACAATTCAAGGAATAATAACTAAGTTTACTAAGCTTCTTTGTCTTCTTTATGAACATCTTGTCAGATGAGAACTTCTGTGACATTCTTCTGGTCTCCTTCCTTTGCATCTCGACAGGCCTGTGATGGCGTGGACCAACACAATATAGCCCAAGGCTCAGCAAAAACGGAGACAGACACAGGCCACCCCCCCACCCCTTGTTGGCTGGCCCAGGGGCCCAAGCACAAGGATTCCAGCATCCTGGAAGTATCAATGGTTTATTTTACCACAATAATAAGACAGGATAGAAAGAGATGAAGTAAAAAGAGGAATTGGGGGGGGGGGGCTTCCCTAATGGCGCAGTGGTTAAGAATCCTCCTGCCAATGGAGGGGACACAGGTTCGAGCCCTGGTCCAGGAAGATCCCATATGCCATGGAGCAACTAAGCCCGTGCGCCACAACTACTGAGCCCGCGCTCTAGAGCCCGCGAGCCACAACTACTGAAGCCTGCGAGCCACAACTACTGAAGCCCACGTGCCTAGAGCCTTGCTCCGCAACAAGAGAAGCCACCGCAATGAGAAGCCCACGCGCCGCAACAAAGAGTAGCCCCCGCTCGCCGCAACTAGAGAAAGCCCGCGCATAGCTACAAAGACCCAACGCGGCCAAAAATAAATACATAAATTAATTAATTTTAAAAAATGGAATTGGTCACTTTTCAAGCAAAATTTAGACAGAATATAAGAGTCAGGACTTTTGGGATTCAAAAGTATAACTACTACTTCAGCTTCCTAGTCTCTCCCGGCAGAAGATTTTCAAAGTACTCGAGCTATAACCGAGGAACCACGCCCGAGGAGCCACAGCCGCACCTGGACTCGATTTAAACCCTGGATCTCCAGGTTGGAGGGATATTTGGAAAGGGGGAACATTTTTGCACTGGGGAGGAATGTAAATCAGTGTATGGCCAGAGGCTGGACTGAAGAGGTTTTGAAACATGTCCATGTTATTTGACACTGCTCCCATTAAGAAGGAGGGTCTATGCCCTGGGAAGGTTTATAACCATTTAAACCAATAGAACATGGAAGAAATGATGCTATGTGACTTCCAAGGCTAGGTCATAAAAGGTGATGAGGTTTGTGCCTTGTTTCCTGGAACACTGTCCTTGGAGCCCTGAGCCAGCTGCCCTGAGGCTGTGGTATGTGAAGAAGCCAGGCCACAAGGAGAGGCCACCCGTGGGTCCTCCACTCAGCAGCCCTGGTCTTCAAGTCACCCCAAGCCCAGATATCTGACGTGTGAGTAAACCAGCACTCAGATGACTCCAGACCCCCAGCTGTCAAGTCACTCCTGCCTTTGAGTCTCTCCATACCCTAAATGTTGGGGTGATTTGTTAAGTAGCAACAGAAACCAATATTTCATCACTTAAAAATTTTTTCTGTGTGATAGACAAACAAAATACCCATGGCCAAGAGCAGTCTACAAGCAGGTAGTTTATGCTTTTTTTTCCTTTTTTTTTGGTCTAACTGATTTGGTCTAACCAATTTGATCATCTAGTTCTGCTTTGCCTTTATTATACATTTTAAATCAATGGCTATTAAATCTTTTTAGCATATTTGGTCAGTTTATTAATGTAAAACACTCTTCTTTGTCCCTTTCAGTAATTTTCACATCCTGAATGCTATTCTGTGTACTACTAAGATTGATATTTCTATTTTCTCCTTGTTACCTGTTTGGCATATCAAAACTCATTCCTCCTATACTTTTTAAAATATCTTTGCAGGTTGGATTTGATTAAAAAATTTTAACCCCCTCTGATATTATCTTCTGATAAAACCATTTACTTTTATTGTTTGATCTCTTTTCTCACAATTTTATTTCTTTAAAAAATGCTTTTTTGGTTATTTCTTCTTTTTTCCCCATTTTTCCCCCTTTTGGAAGACTATGATAAAGTTTTTTTTCTCTAATTGACTACAAATGCTATATTCTAATTCCATTCTTCTAGAATAGAAGTTCTTAAACTTCTTGGTCTCAGGACCCTTTCATTACATCTAAAGATTATTGGGGACCCCAAAGAATGTTTATGTGGATTACATCTATCAATATTTATCATGTTAGAAGTTAAAAGGGAAAAATTTTAAGGTATTAATTAGTCTGAAAATAACAATAAACCAGTGATATGTGAACATCACATTTTTATAAAAAAGGTTAGTGAGAAGAGTAGCAGAGTTGAACATTTCTGCAAATATTTTAATGCCTGCCTTAATAGAAGACAGCTGGATTCTCATATCTGCTTCTGCACTCACTCTGTTGTGCTGTCATTGTCATGTAGCCCCTGGAAAGCTCCACACATGACAGGAGAGAGTGAAAAGCAAATCATGCCTTCGCTTTACGAGTGAAAATAGTTCTGTCCTTGCAGATCCTCTCTAAAATCGTTGAGCTTGCTCCTTTAACAGTTTCAGGCATTTGGTTCTTCACGTGAGCATGGTGCCTCTGTTGATTTGAGCTTTTATCAAACCTTCGGTAGTATCTGGTGGTGGGCCGAGGGTATCTGAGATTTCCTGCCTGCCTATCTGAACCCTGTCTGCTGCAGCCTGCCAGCAAAGACAAACAACGTGCTGCCAAGGGATGTGCCAGCAGCCACTAGTCCCAGCGTGGGCATCCTCTTTCTTACCGAGGGTAACGGGGGCTGTATCTTCCCCTTGAATACTGTACTGTTTATTTCCTCCTATGTTGCTATCAGTTTAGCAATAGGTCTGACAGGTTTCTCTGCTCATCAATGCTTCCTTATCCCGTTTCTTTCTCTTATATTAGTTTTCTTTCTCTTATATTAGTTTTTCTTCCCAGGATACACCCTCTAATAATGAATCTAATTATTTCCTACAGAATCTAGGTGGTAAAATCTGAAGTGGTGCATTTCTAAACCATCTCTGTTTCGCCCTCCAGATTCTTCCTAAACTGACCTCATTTTACCGTTACAAAGGATGAAAGGTACTTTAAAATCTAGTCATGTCAACTTCACTGCTCTCCAAACAGGAGCTATTCATGCCATAAGCCAATGCCTAACTTTGGTTTCCTCCACTACTCCACTTTTCAATGCCCTCTCTGCCTATTCAGGGATAAACAGCCCAAGGCCAAAGAACTAATTCCAATCATACCCTTTCGACATTTGTACAGCAAAGGAAGGCTGGGGATGGGAGTGGGAAGTCCCCCCAAAGTAAGATGTCTAATAATTCTAGTCTCCACGGACTTTCCCTTCTCACAGAACCCCAGAACCCTGTATTTAGAATGGACCTTAGCAACCTATATCAACTACCCCCATCTTACAAATGAAGAAATTGGGGCACAGAAAAGTTACTGCTTGTCTATGGTCATGTGGATGACACCCAGAAGCCTAAAAGTTGCTCTTTTTAAGTCTTTATTGAATTTGTTACAATATTGCTTCTGTTTTATTTTTAAAATTTATTTTTGGCTGCGGTTGGGTCTTTGTTGCTGTGTGCGAGCTTTCTCTAGTTGCAGTGAGCAGGGACTACTCTTCATTGCGGTGCGTGGGCCTCTCATTGCGGTGGCTTCTCTTGTGTGGAGCACAGGCTCTAGGCGCACGGGCTCAGTAGTTGTGGCACATGGGCTCAGTAGTTGTGGCTCGTAGGCTCTAGAGCGCAGGTTCACTAGTTGTGGCACACGGGCTTAGCTGCTCCACAGCACGTGGGATCTTCCAGGACCAGGGCTCAAACCCGTGCCCCCGGAATTGGCAGGTGGATTCTTAAACACTGCACCACCAGGAAAGTCCCTATGTTTTGGTGTTTTTGGCCCCGAGGCATGTGGGATCTTAGCTCCCTGACCAGGGATCAAACCCACACCCCCTGCATTGGAAGGAGAAGTCTTAACCACTGGACCACCAGGGAAGCCCCAGCCTAAAAGGTTCTGATTCCGCTTTCAGAATTTTCTTCACCCCTCTGTGTGAGTATTCAAGTTCAACACTGTTTCATTATCCCATGGCCTATTTCAATATCCCATGGCCTATTGGGACACTTGATTTTATGTTCTTTTATTATTAACTTTTCTTTCACAGGTTTAATATTTTTTAGTTTGAACTCACAAACTTATTAACAAAACATTTTTAAACCAATAAATAATGTTAACACTGTTAGCTAATAGAGGCACCCCTATCTAAAGTCTCACCCAATATTTGCTGTAATAGCTTGCAAAATATTTACCTCAGAATTCACTATCTGAACGAATGAAGTGTTTTACTGTAGCTGTACTTGAGCTAGTGAGAATGTTTAAACTGAGAGGCTGCAGAGCATGCTGTGTTCCTACTCAGCTGGTCTCTGATGGGATCACAGGTCCTACTCATACTTTTTAAAATGTGTTACCATCATCACTATCATCTTCCTCTCATTAAGTGAATTTAACTTCCCAGGAAGTGGAAAAGGCTGTGAAGAAATTAGGTGAGCCAAGGAGGCCTAAAAGGCCCACAGAGTGGGGTAAATGTTGGAAGTAATAAGGCTTACTGAGATATGAGTGCAGAGGGGCATAGCTTGGCCAGGCACACATCACATCTCACATGTCCGTGGAAACTGGACATGTGAAAACTTAATGAAAGAAATGAAGAAAACTTAATGAAAATATTCTTGGATCTGAAAAGCTTCACTGGGTAAACCGAGAATGAAAAATAATTTGAAAAATCTAAACAAATACCTTATGCAATAGACTGATCTCCATAATTAGTATTTAAAATACTTTAGTACTATAAAGAATCTTTGGTGGTTTATTACTGACTCCAATAACAGATGTATCAACGGGCAAAACGCTGTTTTGTCCCTGTGCCTGTAGAAGCCCTGAATACCGCCTACTGGCAGGTCACTGCGATCAGGGCTCCCTACGGTGCAGCAGTATGAATAAAGCTTTCCTTTTACATTTTAGCTCAGTTTCCGGGTTAAACCAGTGTTTCAGTGTTTCAATTATATTTGGGAAACGGATAAGGGATTTGGGGTGGATTATCATTTTTCCAACTTAAAACTTAAAAATATATAGGCTTTCTGTATCTAAAATGTTTCAGAAATGGATTAGCTAAGAGCTGTGAGGATACACCTTAATTATTTTCAATGGGACCAGGTAGTTTTTTTAATGTCTTGATACTCAGACTAGGGTCCTTGAATCAGCAGCATTGGTATCACCATCGGGCTGGCTAGAAATGTAGCTCCTTGGATTCTACTCTAGATTAACTGAACCTGAATCTGCATTTTAACAGGATCCCCAAGTGATTTGTATGTATATTGAAGTTTGAGAAGCTCTGGCCTAGTGGATAAAGCTGGCTGCCCAATTAGCATATATTCCTACTGTTGGGGTTCTGGGCAGGTCACCCCCAAATATGCCAAAGTGCCATATTGATGATTTTGAATTAAAGTTACTTAAGAAAAAGCTGGCGCAAGAATGACACTTTGACCCTCCTGTCTCCCTGAAAACAAGAACTGAATCTCTCAATGTGAAAGGTGCCCTCCCTGTACCAGGAGGGAGAGAGCCAATCTTATCACCAGTGATAGGGAACCTGGGACCAAGAAGGCTGCATAAACAAGCCTTGTTCTTCTTTGCTGATTTACTACTCCAAGCCCAATCCCTGCTAAGATTCTTCACTAATTAAAAACCCAAACCTAAGTTTCTTTGTCCTGTCAATTCCTCACAAAATTTATTGTTTGTCTATAAAGTGTGAAAGCTGCCTGCCTTGCTTACTTCTTAGCTCCTATTTCTCTGAGACCTCTGTAAGTACGATTTAAATTTGTTTTTTTCTCCTGTTAATGTTTTGTCTCAATTTAATTTTTAGGCCAGCCAAAAGAACTCAAGAAGGAGAAGGGGAAAATTTTCTCCTCCCTGACACTACTTTCCCCTCCTTCTTACTTATTAACACATCCTGATTTTTTATTTTTTTTATTTTTTTTTAAGACAGCTAGCTCCTCCCCATGAAGCTATGTCCTTAAGAGGAAGTTGACCTCCCTCTCCGGACTCCCAACCCTGACTCCAGAGTGAGTTTACTGGCCTGGAATAATCCCATTCCCCTTGCCAGTCACTGTTTCAGGAATGGGAGTGTAACTAAGTTCTGAGCAATGAGACATAAGTGGAAGTCAGTTCAAGGTTCCTCCACTCTAAGAGAGCCAGACGTAGAGGCAGCTTCCATTTCTCTGGACACTGTCATGTCTGCATGTGGATAGTAAAAGTTGCTGCAGACATCTCTTGGTAGCCTAAGGATGAAGCCAACACTAGGGCTGGGGGAATACAGTGACAGAACCTGGGTCCCTGAGGACATTTTTAAGCCACTGAGTCAGTCAACCCTCAAGCTGGTCTATCTCTGGACTTTTTGTTATGTGAGAAACATTGTTTCATTAGGAATTTCTGTTTCTTACATCCAAAATCACCCTAAATAATACAAAGAGATAATCATTGATGGTACTGAACAAAAAGCTCAGATATCACAGACTATTTTCCATTAGATGGTTTTTTTTAAAACCTGACAATTCCAAAAGGGTCAAATGTTTTCTCCCTAAAGCAAGATAAGATTTTTATTGGCTGTGTCCTCTCTCATTCCTAGAATGGAGTGATGCTTATAATTTGTGGAATCAAACAGTACTTATAAGAATAAAAAAATGGAACAGTGAGCCCTTAAAATGAACTACAAGTCATATTATACATTTTCATTTATCTTCTGTAACGTTTATTTTCAATATACTTACTTTTCTAATCTAAGAAAATTTTGTAAGATACTTTATAATGCCAAACGTTTGGCTGCTACTTTTAAACACATATAAATCACAGTAGAAATTATTAAGAACAATGTAGCAATAGACATTTGACACAGAAGAAACAGCAAATATATTAAGATGCATATTATTAATACAAAACATTAGGAGCAGTCTGCATTATCACATCAGATAGATTTTTATGCTTTAATTTCTTTTTTAATTTTTATTTATTTATTTTTTTGCAGCACGTGGGCCTCTCACCGTTGTGGCCTCTCCCGTCGCGGAGCACAGGCTCCAGACGCGCAGGCTCAGCGGCCATGGCTCACGGGCCCAGCTGCTCCGCGGCATGTGGGATCTTCCCAGACCGGGGCACGAACCTGTGTCCCCTGCATCAGCAGGCGGAATCTCAATCACTGCGCCACCAGGGAAGCCCCTTTATGGTTTAATTTCAACTACCTTCCAATTTTTTGCATTACAAATATGATTTTAAGAAACCTGTCACTTCAAGAAAAACAACTGACAGTATCTGTTGGCAATCATAAAATCTGAGCATTTTAGCAAAAATTAGAATTTTTGATAAACCTGAGTTTGATAGCTTCCCAAGAGCTTTCTAGTGAGATTGGTAGTGATATTAACAACTGTGATTTCTGTATGGTGTACTATGAAATATGTCAACATTTACATGCTCAGTGAACCAACATTTTCCAAATAACCTGTATATCATGTTACAAAACCATGCAAGGGCAAACAATACGTTCAAAATGTAAGACGGAGCAATAAATTCTAATGTAATGGACTACAAATTAACATCAGTTTCAAATTGTACATTGCAACTAACATTTAAGAAACTATTACTTGTGGAGTCTTGGTGTGGTATCAAAAAAATATCTAAAATTAACGGAAAAGGCTATTAAAACGCTCCATTTCCAGTTATATATCCTTGTAAAGCCAGATTTTCTTCATATACTTCAACCAAAACAATATATCACAATAGCTGTATGCAGAGGCTGACATGAGAATCCAGCTATTGCCAGGCATTAGAAACTAGCAAAAATCACTAACTTTTCTGGAACTATAGTTATGTTGTATAGAACACGTTACTTATATTAATACATAATGGGTTTACTATTACTTTTTTTTTTTTTTTTTCAGTACGCAGGCCTCTCACTGTTGCGGCCTCTCCCGTTGCGGAGCACAGGCTCTGGACGCGCAGGTTCAGCGGCCATGGCTCACGGGCCCAGCCGCTCCGCGGCATGTGGGATCCTCCTGGACCGGGGCACGAACCCGTGTCCCCTGCATCAGCAGGCAGACTCTCAACCACTGCGCCACCAGGCAAGCCCCCACTATTACTATTCTTAAATGAAGTAATAAATATTTTTTAAACTTCTGATTTAATTTCTAATATGGTAAATATTTATATAGATATAACCCACTAAACAAAAGCTTCCTGGGGTCCTCAATAATCTCTAAAAGAGTGCTTTTAGTCTTAAGGTCAAAAAGTTTGAAAACTGTTACGCTAGAGCACTGGGACTGATGCTGGAGATCCGGAAGAGATGAAGACAGAGGCAGCCCTCAACCTGACGAATTATCAACCCAATTTGTCATACACCTGATCTTACAGACTGCAAAGTGGCCATTACAATTTTTTTTTAAGTGAAAATTGTTACACTGAATGGCTTGATAAAAAATTAGAGATATTGGGGCTTCCCTGGTGGTGCAGTGGTTGAGGGTCCGCCTGCCGATGCAGGGGACACGGGTTCGTGCCCTGGTCCGGGAAGATCCCACATGCCACGGAGCGGCTGGGCCCGTAAGACATGGCCGCTGGGCCTGCGCGTCCGGAGCCTGTGCTCCGCAACAGGAGAGTCCACAACAGTGAGAGGCCTGCATACCGCAAAATAAATAAATAAATACTGTCTATTATGTGCCAATACTTGCTAGATTTGGGGATTCCATCAAGAAATAGGATGCTGCCCTCATGTTGCTTACACTGATTCCAGAGTCTCATGGAAGGAAATATGTTTTTGTGACAGAGAGGCAGAGGTGGGGTACGCAGCTTCTACACAGAATGTTCAGAAAGAGTATCCCTGAGAAGGTGACATAGAAACCGAGACCCTAGAAACAGACTGAAGTAGCCTCTACAAAGAGAAAGGCCAACGGCAAGTGCAAAGTGCTTCATGAATGCAAAGTATTCTGAGAACAGTAAGGAAGGAGTGTGACTGGACCAAGAGGTAATGACAGAGAGAGAGGAAAGGAGATGTAGGCAAGTATCCATATGACGGACAGCAATGAATCATTTATCACTCTTAACTGCATATTAGACCAAGTGCATCAGAATCTCATGGCAGAGCCTAGGCATCAGTATTTAACAGTTTGTTTTGATAATTTAACAGTTCTCCAGGTGATGCTAATATACTGCCTCGGGTGAAAATCACTGATGTAAAGTCTGTTAGCCTATGATGAGGAATTTGGATTTAAACTAAGAGTAAGCCCACTGAAGAGTTAAGAAGAAAACTAGTAGGATTGATTTATTTTTTAAAAGATCACTCTTGGTTGTTAGGGGAAGAAGGAGAGGGGCAAGAATAGAAAACTCAATCCTGAAAGTTTTAAGAGACTGAATGAGCATTTATCAGGAAAGATATATTGAGTAGAGTCTTAACCACTAGATGGTAATAGCCAATGCCAAGAATCTGATTTTTCAGACACACTAAACAATCAATAGGTACGATCAGAGCAAAGAAAACCTATAAAAGAAGGAACATTCACAAGTGTAAACTGCTCCAAAATACACTTTATCAATCTATGCGACTCATTTGACTAAATAGGGGATTTATTTATGCCCTTACATTGCCACCATATGTAAATTATGTAGCTGAAGATTTATTCTTTCAAATAACATTTCAAACAAACGAAGACAGTGAGTCCTATTTACAACTTAAAAATTTTATCTCCAACTGCCTTAAAACCTAACCAGCAAGCTCAGTATTTTTACAGTTTTATATTAACTAGTCAAAGATAAAGTTCAAAGTTGCTTTTATTTCACCTGGAATATTCTGTTCCTTTCAAACTAAATAATGGGTAATAATAAATTGAGACAAATACAGCAATCAGGATTATCCTAATTCTAAAATACTTCTATCTTAAAGCAACTACAACTTGAATTATGCTATTTTATCAACTTGGTAATTACTTTCAAGTAATGCTCTTCAGCCTTTCATTTAAAATCTGAAGAGTCTCCTACAGTTTACTTTAAGTTCTCTAATTTGCCAGTATTCTTGCCACTTTCCCTGAAACAGGTCAGGTTATTTTAACCTTAGTGCTGCTGCCTTTCTCGAAGAAGAAAGTGAAATATATCTTATGCCTGTGTCTCTACCAAAGGTGGGAAAACATCTGGCTCCCCTTCTCTTGTTTACTTTATCCATCTGGTCTCTCCAGGCATTTTGAGTTTATAAGGCACTGAACAGAATCAGTATGAAGTAGTTTCTAGTCCTAGCTGAGTAGCTTTGCAGTAATATAAACAATGATATTCCAGATATTTTTAAATGGAATATTTGGTAAAGCTATGATAATATCAATGATTCCAAACAATACAATTTTTTTAAGTGAAAAATCAAGGCAAATTCATATCATTTAATATTTAAGCTCAATATAATACTAAGTTTAATATTTAAATTCAATACACAGTTTTTAAAATTACCTTTTAAAAGATGATTCAGGTCCATTGTGTCATGTAAGACTTTTTCCTCGTATCTGTGGTCTAAATTGGAATCCAACACTGCCGACATTGAGGCAAGACTGGGCTCATGTTTTTCTTTCCCTTTTTTGTCTGATTTCAAAGACTTTGAATTATTTTTAAAATCCTCAACATTTTCATATACTTCTTGACTCACGTTCTCTTGCCTTCTAACTTTCATTTTTTGATCGTTTGATGCAGCCAGTTCAAAAGACTGAACAGGGCTGATGTCCGGAGTCGATAAAGGACTGACATCTGTCACAGTATCTTCAGATTCCTCGGTGTAGTCACCGACTCTCGGCTTAGTACCTGAAGTTTGTGCTCCTGTTGATTTTTCTCCCAGTTTATATTTCTGTTTTGGTGGCAAGTGGGTTACACCAGAGAGACGCTTCTTTAATGATGGAGATGAATCAGATAAACAGACATCAGACCCGGTATTTGAACAGTCTGTATCAGAACTTGAAGACGAGCAGGACAGAGAGGAAGAGGAATTACTTCTGGAATCCTTTTTACTTACGCTTTTCTTGAAGTTATTAGATGGTTTAGCTGACTTTGACCTGACATGATGCTTTTTCTCATCATCGCTGCTTTCCTCTCCATCTGTATAGTAATCATGTTCACCTTCTTTTACAATTTTGGGAATGCTACTTGGGATGGGCAAGTGTATTTTATGTTCTACTGTAGCATCACACAATTTTGATCGTGAAGAAGTGGTCAAGGACAAAGAATTCCTAGCTTGTATATTATCATTTTCTATGGGGTGTTCTTCTGGAGAAATTTTCTCATTTCTTTCAGTTCCCTTCTCAGTAAGATCACTTTTCCATCTCTGTATTCCAAATTTCAAGTTTACATTTTCCGTATCTTTATCTATTCTCTCTTCAGCGTCATCATTTTGCTTGTCAAAAACTGAGTTACTTTCACATTTCTTTGCTTCTTCAAAGTCACTGTCAAAGAAAGAATGGTCCACTTCACCTTCTGATATATCTCCAAACTGATCCATGACGGCAAACATATATCTGAAAAGAGGGAAAGTGTAACCATCAGACAAAAGAGTAATTTCCAAATACTTTTCATTTTTATACAGTAATTGCAAATTTTCCAAAACTGAGAAGTTTGGGTAATAGATAAAGAGAAACATGAAAAAAACAAACAAAAAAAAATTACCAAAAACCAATAACTCGGACTTCCCTGGTGGCACAGTGATTAAGAATCCACCTGCCAATGTAGGGGACACAGGTCCGAGCCCTGGTCCAGGAAGATCCCACATGCCGCGGAGCAACTAAGCCCGTGCGCCACAACTACTGAGCCTGCGCTCTAGAGACTGTGAGCCACAACTACTGAAGCCCGCTTGCCACAAGTACTGAGCCTGCACTCTAGAGCCCGCAAGCCACAACTACTGAAGCCCGCGCGCCTAGAGCCCGTGCTCCGCAACAAGAGAAGCCACAGCATTGAGAAGCCTGCGCACCACAATGAAGACTAGCCCCCATTCGCTGCAACTAGAGAAAGCCCATGTGCAGCAATGAAGACCCAACGCAGCCAAAAATAAATAAATTTAAAAAAACACCAATAACTCAGTGAAATGATAATGGGGCTACAGGGGTAATATCAAGTAGCACCAATGATCTGAACAGTAAGTTAGTCTAATAGTTTGGTTCACAAGAAAATAATAAGAGATCGTCAGGCATATCACAAACATGGATACCTAGACTGGCCTCCAAGGAAAACCTGAATGCTATAAATTAAGTACAGTTAGAGTTTAGAATAAGAAAGGATGGTGTTAAAACCTCTTCAGATCAGCCTAGCCAGCCCAAACACACATCATTCTGGTAGAAATAGTTCAATGGGGATTAACAAACTTCCCTATTTCAGAACTTGTCTTTGTCCTATTCTGCTCCTTCACTGCCCTCACTGGGGGAGCAGCAGGAGATAAATCCTATTAAAAGTAAAAGCTCCCTCTGTCCCTTCTTAAAGAGGAACAAAACCTCTAAGACACATGTATACACAGTACAGGGAGCTTGGAGGAAAAACCTCCGAATATTTAATCACATATTGTTACATAACCACAGTAAAAAGGGGGAAGTATGCATGTCTCATTGTGCTAAAGGGAGTCCAGCGTAAGAGAGATTTAGTATCTACTGAGATAGTAGACAGGCTTCTAAAATGGAAAAATTAAGGCATATTATTTAGACACATGGAGTTAAATATAGAAATGGATTAAAAAGTTCAAAGCAATTGCTGCTAACGTGGTGCCGGGACCACTATTTTGGCTATAAATCTTAAACTATTAGCTGACCTGTAAATTTATATGTGTACTACTAAGGTAAAAAATCAAAATTGATTTTAAAGTATTTTAATACTTCATGCAATTGGGATTAAACTGGAAATGTCAGTATAAAGTCATATTTTTCTTTCTCTCCTATTACAGGGGTCTATGCAGCAGTGTCACAGTATCTGTCACTAATAATCTAGAATTCAGAGTTTGACCTCTCTAATACTATTCTCCACTAAAACCACCCCCCAAAACCAAGATCCTTTGGAAGGCAGCTGATTCCATTTCTGGAGGTAAAGACAAACAATAATCCCAGAGTAGTGGTAATAAAGGATTCAGTTTAAAGGGGCTTCCACTGTCCAAGCTGGACAATCCTGCACTGAAGAACAAAAAAACACAAAATACACTTAAAAATAAAAAAGTAATTCTGTGGAAAGCCATTAGTTGATAATGATATTCAAAAGAAGCAAATAACATGAGCTATGTCAAGGGAAAGGTATATACAAAATTCCAATAATAATAATATGTAGCCAACAATCCAATTATGGGTTCACTATATTCAAATCATGATTAATTCCGTTACACCACATCAAGCAATAAAAGACTATGTAATCTGTATCCTAAATCAGCCATGATACTCTGCAGCCTTTGTTTAAGTGACCCTGCAATCTATAAAAACAAGTAGGTAGAGACATGATTTAAAAAGCAACCAAACTTATACTATTAACACTAATGTGACAGATTAATATGATAGGTTAAGGTTTCTGCCGTTAAAGTTTTGAAAAACTTAAGAGATTCTGATATATTAAACTTGCAAAAATTTAACTGCAATCAACTTTTAAACACTTAAGGGAATCTGATTAAATCAGTAAGTTTAGACTTAGGTTTACAAAAAACATCTAAGTACTTAGGTTTCCTTTGTGAGATCTATAAGTGTGTCTTGTTAGCTGTTTGAGGTACTCAAGAAAATCAAATATACTAAAATTGTAATCGTGCCATTAATTAAGCAGGTTTGCAAATGGTATACAGTATTCAGGAAAATTTAAGCTAAATGAAGATAAATTAAGAGAGGATTAAGTACAAGTGAGTTTTAAAATTCTAACACATTATTATATTTAAACTGCAATAAGATGTAAGTAGATTTTAAAGATTTCAGAGAAATTAGACTAAAACTTATAATATTTATTATATTTAATAAATATTAAATACAAGAAATATTATTTCCTGCAGCATGGATTAATGCCCTCTTTATGTTTTAAAATTCAAATCAACAGAAGGAAGCCTCCTCCTCAAAGGTTTTACATATGTTAAAAAAAAGAAAAATTCAAACAAGTAAGTTTTAAAGATCTAATTGGCTTTATTGAACAATTCATGAATCAGGGAGCATCCCATCCAGAGAGCAGAGGGGAGCTCCAAAGGGCTACAGAAAGGGAAAGGTTTTTAAAGGCAAGACAAGGAACTCATATATAAAAAAGACTATTTCAGGCTTAGGTAACCTACCCATGGGGGACGAAAGGGGTCTGTGTGGCAGTTTACCTCATCTCCCTTTGGGGGATGGACAGGGCCCTGTGACAGATTACCTCACTGGTGCTGACCAGAACATTTCTGACTGACCGGTTAAGACTACATTTCTGGGGGAGGTTGAAGCTTCAAGTAGGTTAGGTATGAAGTCCCAGTTTGGTGGGGCGGCCCAGCAGACGTGACTCCATCTGGAGCCTGTAGTTTTCTTTTTAACAACTCCCCCGTTTTGATCAAACTCAGCTTAAATGAGAGATGTGATTAAAATCTAAGGCATTAGCACCACTCTCAGCTACTGCTCTGAAGTTCTCAAGGTTTGCTGTTCCTTTGTGTGGCATCCAGAGGTTATGATG
Source organism: Orcinus orca (assembly GCF_937001465.1). Lineage (NCBI taxonomy): Eukaryota > Metazoa > Chordata > Mammalia > Artiodactyla > Delphinidae > Orcinus > Orcinus orca. The sequence goes on along the minus strand of NC_064579.1, from coordinate 21,886,287 downwards.
CTTTTGCTTAACCCATGTGACATTCACAGGTCACAGCTTCAGGCTCAATCTTTAAGTCAGTCACTTTCTTCTTTACTTTTCTGACGTTCAGTCTTAGGGAGATCATTTCCTTGATGGTTAGTGGCTGTGACTGTGCATTACAGCATTTCTTTTAATACAGAAAAAGACTTGAATATAGGAATATTATGAATCCATTAAAATAATTATTTAAATCAGGGGTCAGCAAACTACTGTGCCTGGGCTAAATGCAGCCCACCATTTGTTTCGTAAATAATGTTTTATTGGGATACAGCCCCACTCACAGGTTTAGGAACTGTCTCTGACAGCTTTCCCACTACACCTGCAGAGTTAAGTAGCTGTGACCAATACCATAGGGCCCACAAAGCCTAAAATATTTACCAACTGATCCCTTTAATGAAAAATTTTGTGGACACCTGATTTAGGTGCTATTATCAGCATGAAAAATGCATAATACAAAATTGTTATCCATCTTGGGTTAATACAATTTAGACATTTAAACAAAAACTAGGGGAAAAAAGAACAAAAATGAAGAGTTGAAAAATCAACAATCCCGCTGCATTTTTAATAATAGTGTTCATGCAATAAACTAAGCAAGTAAGTGATGACAGGGAGTCTGCACAGTGAAAGAGAACAAATTGAGCCAGACACTCAGGCTCAAAACTTGGTTCTGATGCTTCCCAGTTGTGTGTTCCTGGGCACAAGTACAAGGATGTTCATCACAGCCCTGTCTGTAACAGCACTGACTTGGAAAAAACTCAATGTCTAGTAAGAGGAAAATGGATAAGCAAAATGTTGTATATGATATATTATATATCAGTCAAAAAGGATAAGCTGAGATCTACAAAAATTATGCTTACCAAAAGAATTAAATGAATGACAATACAATTATGAAAAGCAACACACACACACAAAACAAAACTAAATTCTCAAGGGCACAAACATATAAATAAAATTCTACAGCATGGGCTGAGAGGACATACACTAAACATCTAAGAGTATGAGCCTATAAGGGGAGGGAGGAATGAGGCTGGGAAAGTGGACAAAGGAGAAAAGATCCTGGGCAGAGGCGCAGAGGCCTGTGATTACAGGTCATCACAGACCTAAAGAGTACGACTGATCGTTATCAATCCAATTCTGCCCACCTGAGTTCAAAAAGAAAAACAACAAATCAAATCAGCTGCTGAATGATGGGCAGCTCTTATTAACATTGTCATTAAATTCTCCCCAAAGTCAGCCTTTTTTGTAAGATAATTCACCCTTTAATCCAAAATGTCAAGGGCTGGAATAAAAGAGCTGTGGTTACTGTTTTTCCCATGGTTAAGACTGCCTTTAGGACTCAAGAATTTTTTTTACAAGGTTCTTAAAATTTTAAAAGCAAATGGTTTCATAGCACAGCCCAGAGCACAAATTTTCCTAGCCAGTTTAAAAAACAAATCTTTTAAAAAGCTAATCATCCAAATCATTCCAACTTCCATCCCTCTGCAAAACTTGTTTACATTTCTATGGAAATAAAATTACTAACATAACTAAGTCTCACTTGTACTAGTGCTGTTATTCTACTACTACTAATAGCCGGAAGTATTGAGTATTTACATGTTAGCATCATTCTAAGTGCATTACAAGTATTAACTCATTGAATCTCTACAGTAACTGTAAGAGATTTCATCACTCCCATTTGGCAGAGAGGAAGCTGAAGCAGACCAAGAACTTGCCCGAAGCCATAGAGCTAAGAAGCGGCACAGCCAAGATTCTAAAGCAGGCTGTCTTGAGGACCATGCTACTAACCACTGTTCTACTCTGCTTCAAAGTATGGTCCTTCCAAAAGGCTAGGAACTGAGACTTCCTTTTTTGAACTTTAAAACACATTGTTGTGATATCTATTATTTATTTGATGGTAAACAGTGGGCAAGATAAGAAGACCGTCCCCTCACAGGGATTTTTAAGGGAAATGGGACTTGTTTAGCAATAGAGCTTTAGAAACAGTTCTTTGCAAAAAAGGGTGGTCTGTACAGTTAAAATTAGATACATATGTCAGTGTTTGCCACACATTTTACTAGATATATTTGCTGTGTAGCAGTTTTCCTCTAACAAAGTAATCTGGAACAAATTTCATTGCCATTGCAAATTAAATAAACCAGTCACCTTAGGTAAATTGTTAACCTAGGTAATAAGAATTCAGAACTTTGAATCAACTTGTGACTCTCTATTCCAAGCTGAGCTTGGGACCCAACCCCCTTTCCAAAGAGAGTAATGAATTCCAAAGGTATTTCTGGCAAGGAGAGTGACATTTCTGGAAGTCATTAAACCTGGAGTAGCAACATACAGTGTAGGACAACTTGCATTACATTCTGCTTGGTCAAACCATTGGGTTAGCCAAAAAGCTCGTTCAGGTTTTTCCGCAACATCTTTTTGAATGAAGCACTTAGCCCTGGGTGCGCTATGGTGAAGAGTCTAGAACTGAAGTTATGATTAATTGGTTATCAGACCAAGGGCTCATAGGAATAAAAGAAATGACTAAGAGAAAGGGTGTGTTCAGATACTTGAAGGACTGTGATATGAAACAGACTTGAGAGCTATTATTTGTAGCTCCAGAGGTAGAACTTGCATCAACAGATGGAGTGCATACGAAAGCTGTTCTGAGTTTAACATTAGAATTGCTGAAAAATGGAATGGGCTGCCTTCTAAAATTAGGAGCCGTAAGTCACTAGATAATGTTGGAGCGAAGACTGGATGGCCATTTGCTGGGATGTTGCAGAGGGTATTTATAAATTTGGAGGCTATGACCTTTCCCAGCCCTAACATGAACTAGGTCTAAATCCCAAAGTCTAACCGTAAGCCAAATGATTACAGATCCTTCTTTGAAATCCCTGTTTCTCAAAGCTGTTTCCTGCCTTTCCTGTCTTACCAGACTGGGAACTCCTGGTATCTTGCTCATCTTTATATCCTAGTGCCTAAAGTAGGACCTGACAAATACTAGACATTCAAAGAATGTTTATCTGATGAAGGAGTTTGGAGTTAGGAGATTTAAGGCTGGGCCCTAGTTCTGCTCTTTGCTAGCCAGTTATGTAAGCACAACAATCACCTCTTTCACCTGAGCTAGTTTCCTACAGCTGTCCCTCATTCCCCGCCCCTCACACACACCGGAATCAACTATCCCCTTATCTGCATTTATAAGGTTCCTGTAGTCCCCAGTAGGTGTAAGCATCTGTCTCCCTAAGGGGTCACAGTTCACGAGAGGGGTGCATAGCCCATTGCCTGGGAGACTTTTCAGGTTTAAGTTTAGGTTCATAACATCCAACAGACCGGTTATTGTAAGGACTTAAACATTCAGGTGATTTAATTAACGGAAAAATTATCCAACTGTCCCGCTAAGCAATCCTTTTGATAACATTCACTTCAAAGTGAGATTCAAATCAAATGACAGTTCATCAGGCTGCAGTAACCCTGCTCGTGCTCAATGAGGACAAATACTTGCCAAAGGTGCCCAGGAATCACTTGGACACACAATTTGTACTGCCCCTGCAGAACCAGCAATAGAAATACTGATGCTTTCACGTTCCATCAGGAAAACACACAAATAGGAATCTGGCATTTTTAACTGCCATTTTGATACTATGACATTACACTTCTGTAGTTTTGACATATGATTTGGTCCAAAGAAGGTAACCGATTGGGTACACGAAAATCTCGGGCCAAAGTAAACACCTGTATTCCAGGAACTCTGGTTCTTTACACAACCCCCTCCTGATCTCGCTAGGTAGCGGATAATAACTGACATCCCCCTCCCGCCTCAGGGGTCAGGGTCAAGTCCCCGGAGGTGGGCGGCTGTGCCCTGAGCCGGGATCCCGGTCACGACCACGTCTTAAATTCACGGCCGACCCCGACCCCCAAGCCACCCGCGAACGCGCCCCAGGGCAGGCCGGGCCGTCCCACCGCTGCCGGCTGGGGTTGCCGGCCCCGTGGTCCCGCCGGCCCAGACGCCTCCGCGGTGGTTACACCCGCCGTCCGAGGGTCTGCCCGTGCCGCAGAGGAGGCGGGGCGCAGGGCTCGGGGCCCGGCCGGCCCGCCTTCCTAACCTCCCGCGCCGGCTTCCGCATACCGACCCTGCGTGCTCGCCGAGGCCTGGGCTCCGGAGACGAAAAAGTATCCTGAACGGGGGGCGGGGGCTCTGCGAGGGGAGGAAGGGTCGCCCGCGCGCCGCTCACCTGGGAACCGCGACCACCGCAGCAGCCCAGCGCCGCCCGCGGCGTTCCGGCCTCGCGCACGCGCTCCCGCAGCCCCGGCGGCGGCTCGAGCTTCCGGAGGCGGAGAGAGCGGAACTGGAAAAGAGGTCGCAAGGGGACGTGGCGAGTCCCGTGGGAACGGGGCGGTGCCAGAGGCCCCGCGCGGCGCCGTTCCTCGCGGCGGGTGTCACAGAGTGCGGCGGGCCGGCCCCACTCCGGCCGGCGGGGGGCGCGAGGCCTGCCCGACGACCCTCCTCTCGAATGGCAAGGGACGCGGGAAGAGAGTGATCTCCGCGCCCTCGGCTGCCCGGTGCCCCGCCAGGGTGTTACTGCTGCTGCCTCTCGGCTGTTAACCGCAGTGCGGGTGGACCTAGTTGTTGCAGTGGCTGATGTCATGGGGAAAGCTGCTTTAATTATCTTGTACCCGAACAGCAGCAATGATAATAAATACGAAGGCGGCTGTGCCTGTGATTATTTCTATCAGCAAAGTTCAGTTCAAAGAATTAGTTAGCTTTATGGGCCAGGGGCTGGTAACACATTAGAAAGTCCTCTGACTACTGGTAAATGAGATGGGTAGTTAAAACAATCTAGGAGGGGCTCCCCTGGTGGCGCAGTAGTTGAGAATCTGCCTGCCAACGCAGGGGACACGGGTTAGAGCCCTGGTCTGGGAAGATTCCACATGCCACGGAGCAACTAGGCCCGTGAGCCACAACTGCTGAGCCTGCGCGTTTGGAGCCTGTGCTCCGCAACAACAAAGGCCCGCGCACTGTGATGAAGAGTGGCCCCCGGTCTCTGCAACTAGAGAAATCCCTGGCACGGAAACGAAGACCCAACACAGCCAAAAATAAATTAATTAAAAAAAATAACAATCTAAGAAAAATGATTTCTGTCCAATGTATTGAAGGCAGCAATTTTTCGCTTTTGAACTTGCAGGCACATAGTAGGTACGGTAGAACAATGGTGCCCCGTAGATGCCTACCTCCTATTCCCAAACCTGTGAATATGATGCTTTACATGGCAAAAGGGACTTTGTGATTAAGGATCTTCAGATAGGAAAATCAACCTAGGTTATCCCAGGTGAGCTCAATGTAATCATAAGGGTCCTTATAAGAGGGGAGGCAAGAAATTCGGGGTCAGTAATAAAAGACATGGCACTAGAAGCAAGAGGTTGTAATACACAGCATGGTGACTATAGTTAATACCCTCTTGTATATTTGATAGTAGCTGAAAAAATAGATCTTAAAAGGTTTCATCTTAAGGAAAAGAAATTTGTATATATGTGAGGTAATCAATGTTAACAAGACTTGCAGTGATCATTTCGTAATATGTACATAAATCATTTTGTTGTACACCTTAATGTTATATGTCAATTATACCTCAATAAAACTGGGTTAAAAATTTTTTGTTTTAAAAAAGAAGCAGCAAGAGGTTGGAGTAAGGGGCCGTGAGCCAAGAGTTGAAGGCACATCTGGAAGCTGACAAAAGGAAGAAAGGGGATTCTCCCCTTGAAGCCTCCAGAAGAAATGCAGCCCAGCCCATACCTTGATTTTAGATTTTGACCTCCAGAAAGGTAAGAGAATACATTTGTGTTGTTTTAAACCGCTAAGTTTGTAGTAATTTGTTACGGCAGCAACAGGAAATTAATACAATAGGTACCCAATATTTTTTACATGAAAGTATAGGGAAAGGAACTGGTTAGCCATATCCTAGGGAGTCTCCTTAAGGAATTGGCTCTATTTTTGTTCTTCATTATGCATTTTGTACTTACTGGTCGTAACTACCAACAAGCACAGAGAATCATTTCTCTGTCGTTTTAGGAGGCTAAAAGGAAGGATTTCACTTAATTTTGCTTGAAAAAACTATGCTGACACCATTTTCCAGGGATGGTTGTCCACCCTGTGGTCAGAAGTTTATTATACAAAGGAGTTGAATAGCCATTTCTCCAAAGAAGATGGCCAATAAGCACATGGAAAGGTGTTCAATAGCATTAATCATTAGGGAAATGCAAATTAAAACCATGAGATATCACCTCACACACATTGGGATGGCTATTAAAACAAAACAAACAGAAAATAACAAGGGTTGGCAAAGATGGGGAGAGATAGGAACCCTTGTGCATTGTTCCTGGGAATTTAAAATGGTGTTGCTGCTGTGGAAAACTATGGCAGTTCCTCAAAAAATTGAACACAGAATTACCATCTGACCTAGCAATTTCACTTCTGGATGTATACCCAGAAGAATTGAAAGCAGAGTCTCAAACAGATATTTATACACCCATATTCAGAGCAGCATTATTCACAATAATGCTTCCAAAGGATGGAAGCAACCCAAATGTCCATCAACAGATGACTGGATAAACAAATGTCCATCAACAGATGACTGGATAAATGTGGTATATACAAGTAATGAAATATTCAGCCATAAAAAGTAACGAAATTCTGACACATGCTACAATATGGATGAACCTTGAAAACGTTACACTAAATGAAAGAAGCTAGACATGAAAGGACAAATATTATATGATTCCACTTACATGAGGTACCTAAAATAGGCAAGTCATAGCAACAGAAATTAGGGTAGAAATTCCCAAGGGAAGAAGGGAATGGGGGAGTTATTGTTTAATGGGTACAGAGTTTCAGTACGCAATGACAAAAATATTCTGGAGATGGATAGTGGTGATGTTGTGCAACAATGTGAAAGCATTAATGCCACTGAATTATATTAAAAATGACTAAAATTGTAAATTTTGTGTATATTTTACCATGATAAAAAATAAGATTATTACATCTCAAGCTTTAATTTTGGCTCTTTTCTGTGCTATGAATTTGTAAGTTTTGCCCTTTCCCTGATTTTCTTTTCCTGAAGGAGCATCTATATTGAATGAATGAACCAATGAACTATATTGTAAATAAGCTCCTTCATGACAGAGATTTTATTTGCTTTGTTCCTCTTCATAGTTCATATGAGGTCATCAACTCATAGGTGAAAAAAGGTCTTTCCCCAAATTCACTGAATCTGGACTCTTTTGTCAGAAAAGATTTAAATATTATCCCTCCTGTCCTTTTTAAAAATTGTTCCTCACTTATTTGTAAACCTCCCGAAACAATTAAATAGAAGAAATTCAGAAAGCAAAATGACTTAGATTCCCAGGAAAGGTAACATCTGAAATTTCCTTAACTCCCACAAAGCAGAAATAGCTCTCCGCTTGTCACCCTAGAACTCGGTAATACCTTTCTTATAATATGTATTACATTACTTTATGCCTCCCTTCCCCACCCCCTTTTTCCTCCCCCCACCCCAATTAGACTGTGAGCTCTTCAAGGACAGAGACCGTATTTTATACTACTTTCTAGCAAAGCCCCTGGCTAATATTTTTGGACTGAGTGAGAGAATGACTAGAAGTCACGTACTGCCTTCCAGAAGTTTACCATCTATTTAAAAGCTAAGTATGGAATTCCCTGGCAGTCCAATGCAGGGGGTGGGGTTTGGATCCCTGGTCAGGGAACTAAGATCCCACATGCCGTGTGGTGTGGCCAGGAAAAAAGCCAATTGAATACCATTATTATTGTATTGGTTTTGTAAGGACATTTTCATGTAATGTAGAAAGCAGTTTGTTTTGTCCTTTGACATTACTTTTAACTATTGTATTTGAAGGATAGCATAATGAAGGAGAATCCTATGATTTAGGTCCTCCCACCAACTAGCTATGTGATTTTGGGCAAGTCATGTAACTTCTTTGAATCTCAGTTCCCTCATCTGCAAAATGGGATTTTAATATTTAACTCTATATTCCTTTATAGAGTTGTAGTGAGAAACATATGTTTTAAAAAGGATTTCAGAAAGTTAAAGTTCCTGTTCAAATATGAAATATTTTTATTACTGTTATTTAGTCTGTTCAATTATTCTAGATATATTTTCCTAGAAGGATAACATTTATTCATTGAAAAATATGTAAATTAAGGGCCTACTTTGTGCCAACCCCTGTTCTGAACTGTGATTAATTCTCTAATACTAATTTTTACTTCCCCAAAATATGTTCTCTTTCCTATAGCAAATAAATGACAACTAAGAGACACTGGCTTCTTTTAGGTAGTGTATAAAAGCTTTATATAGGGCTTCCCTGGTGGCGCAGTGGTTGAGAGTCCGCCTGCTGATGCAGGGAACGCGGGTTCATGCCCCGGTCTGGGAAGATCCCACATGCCGCAGAGCGGCTGGGCCCGTGGGCCATGGCCGCTGAGCCTGCGCGTCCGGAGCCTGTGCTCTGCAGTGGGAGAGGCCACAACAGTGAGAGGCCCGTGTACCGCAAAAAAAAAGGAAAGCTTTATATAATCTTAAATGCATAGCATTAATCTTAAACTATTCAAGATCCTTTCCTAACTTATGCAAGTACGTGTAATAATTGTGCGCTGCCTACTTTATATTTTATTCTACTCATGACAAATATGAAACAGCATATAAGTCAGTTCAAAGTTTTTCAGCGTGCATATATTTTGGAGAAATTAGATAAAAAGTAAACAATTTATTTTCTTTCTCTATAATCTGCTGTCCAATAATACTGGATATCCAAATCTCAATGAGCTTAGAATTTTCTTTTATGCTTTGTGTTTCACAGCTTGAAAATGTTAGGGTAAAATAAGGCTAACGGCTACATCACCAAACTTCCAGCTGACAAACATAGTTGTACACTGCCTCCTATGTCCCTATCGTTATCCAGGCTCTTTTCTCTATCTCATAGGTAGGTGGACGCAGATTATGAACAAGAACAGGAACAAGAAATGTGAACTTTAACATATTTGAGGGATAAGTCCTTAGATGCTACTGATTTTGGTGACCAGCTGGATGATCCAACAAAAACTGATGAGTATATTCTGTCAAAGTAAATTGTGGTGGGTTGTTAAAGTAATGGAACCAATGAATTACACCTCCCAATGTTTAACTCCACACGTAGGCCCCCTCTCCTATTTAACTCCTGGTTGGGCCACGTGATTTGCTTTGGCCAATGGGATGCTAGCAAACATAACATAAGCGAAAGCTTAAAAAGAACTTGTAGTATATATCACATCTCTGAGATTGTCATGTGAAGAAGCCCAAGCTACCTCTTGGAGGATAAGAACACAGGGAGCAGAGACAAGCCATCTCAATGGAGGCTCCATAGCCCAAGCAGCCCCAGCTTATGCACCAGGAGATCACAGCGTTGTTAGTGACCCAGGCAAGAAGAACAGAACTAACTGCCCAATGACCCCAGCCCAATTGCTGACCTACAAAATCATAAGCAAATAAAATGGTTTTTATTTGGTGGTAGTTTGTTATACAACAGCAGATAATTGACATACTCTATTTCCCTAAATTTCAGGTCAAAACTTAAGTAAATTGAAATTATCCTTTTTTGTGTGTGATCTACCCTCATCAATTCTTTATCTTGATACCAGCTAATTTAGTTTACAATACTTTCCTTTGTAATTCTCTTTCTCTTTGAAGATTAATACAAAGACACTTCTGCCTGAAAGTTTCCCAATATGAATAATTTTACTTACTAATAAGGAGCCTCACTCAGCATAATTTATATATCTGTGTTCTAAAATTTTGTTCAGATTCACTTTCCTCTTCGAAATGCTGCATATGTTTCCTTTAAGCTTTAACAGTCTACTATTTTTTTTATAGATTTATTTTAGTTATTTTATTTATTTTTTTGGCTGCATTGCATCTTCGTTGCTGCTCGCGGGCTTTCTCTAGTTGCTGTGAGCGGGGGCCACTCCTTGTTGCGGTGCGTGGGCTTCTTATTGCGGTGGCGTCTCTTGTTGCAGAGCACGGGCTCCAGGCGCGCAGGCTCAGTGGTTGTGGCTCGCGGGCCCTAGAGCGCAGGCTCGGTAGTTGTGGTTCACGGGCTTAGTTGCTCTGTGGCATGTGGGATCTTCCCGGACCAGGGCTCGAACCCGTGTCCCCTGCATTGGCAGGCAGATTCTTAACCACTGCACCACCAGGGAAGCCCTACTATTTGTTTTTAAAGTATTTTATAATTTTTTCACTTTTATTTTTTGAAGTTTGACCATACTTATATCTGTATTTTCTGTAAATCAAACTCTGCTTGAAAACTACAGAAAAGAGAGGTTAACGGACCTGTTAGGGTCTTGCACTGAATCAGTAGGAGAAACTATAATGATACCTAGGTCTTTTGATTCATGTTAATACCTATTCACAATTTTACCCAAAGTGGTCAAAGGCAAATACTGTGGTTTTCTCTCTAATCCTGTGGTTACCTTCAAGGAGAGCCAGGGGGTTTAAGGAGAAATATACTAAATAGTGAAGGGGAAGATGTATCACATATTTTGACAGAGATTGGGTGTTGTCTACCTATTTACACTATCTAATATTCGAAATGTCAAATTTTCACTTAATTTGTCCTTATAATATCCCAGTGAGTTCAGGCAAACACCATTCCCATCTTACATAAGAGAATAATGAAGATAGCCTGTGGAGCATTTAATTATAACCTGTCAGAATATGCTGGCCATAAGGAATATAAATAAGGCATCTCTACTTAATTTGGTCTTTAACTTAGACCTGGTAGGACTCAACACTGACTTCTGGGAGGGAACACCGGATTCTAATTTAATAGCTGACTTCTCCCTCAATACCTCCTGATCCCAGGCACTCCCTTGTATATCGTACCACCTCTCAGTGTTCCTCAGACCTTGCACAGGGTAGAAACCCAACTACTACTTGTTAAGTAAATGTTTTTTTTTTTTAAGTAAATGTTTGAATTGTCAATGCTGACTTAGCAAATACGACATATACTTTAAGGAAGTTTTCTGACCACGAATGTACATTTCTCCAGATCTGCATTCCTGGCAACAATATACAGGTGTGTTGGAAAGATCGTGGTCTTAAGAGTTACAGACCAGGGCTCTCAATAAAAGATAGTTTCCCCTTTACTGATTGTGGTTTTACTGACTTTAGTGATTATTATAAATCACTTTGCACTTGTCAGGGGGCTGGCTAAGATACGAGCCATACTCACAAAGCAACAAAACTAAACACTTTTAAAAGCATGGAATACAGGTACTAAGCTCATGGATTTAAACCCTGTTTTTTCTCCTTTGGAATAAGGGATGACGAAATGAGATAGAGTTTTTACGCCTGCGCGTCCGGAGCCTGTGCTCCGCAGCGAGAGAGGCCACAACAGTGAGAGGCCCGCGTACCACAAAAAACCATAAAAAAACAAAAAAACCCCAATAAACTTAAAAAAAATGACAAATGTGAACATATTTATTTTTATATAGGTACATAAAATAATTCATTTCTACGCTGTTTTGTTAGGGCTTAATATTAGGGATAATTTTTTTTAGACCTCCTACTTCATCTCCCACTTGAAATCCATGCCATTCCAGGAAAATTTATTACAATGATGTGAATACATGGGTGGGCTGTTTATGTCTATGGACACTGGTATTTCTTCTTTTGATTAATAACCTCTTCGACAATACTTTGTTTTAAAAGAATAAATATCCACTAAATAGTTTACTTTGTATGAATGTTATATATTTTTTCCTCTGTTGAAACGACAGATATTGCTTATAGAAAAACCCAGTATAGTCACAGTATTTGAAAATATATTTTAATGCTTACTTTTCCTAACTATGTCTCCTGGGAAGCAGGATATAACTCAATTTATTGGGAAACAATAGCGCTTTTAAACTGTTGAAATTCTTCATGACTGCTGCATGGAGAGAGTTCTGGGCTTTTGCTTTTTAATGTTTCCCGTATCCTTCTCGGCTTCTCTCATCTGTTTACCTCTCTTTCCCTTTCTTCCCCTTTCTATTGTTGATTTGCCCTCTCTATCACCCCCTTTTAAATTATCATTAACGTCTTTAGAATTCCTTTATTCATTAAAGATACATCTGCTGCTTTGCTGGCGTTCATAATTTCTAGTATTTCGCATGTTGGCATCTTCTCAGTAAGCATTATCTGTATATTAACGCTGGGACCATGATAGGAGAAGAAAATATGTACTCCCAAAATTATCTGGACTTTCACTTCCGTGGGTAGTAGCATTTGTACTGAATTGTCGGCGACAAAAATACAGGGACTTGGAGCCAGTGACTATGGCAGCTGTGCACACCCTCTGGCACCAGGCAGACTTTTTTGGGCCTTTCCGTAAGTAGGAATTGCAGGCTTCATCTACTGCTCCACATTTGTCTGATTCCGTTCCTGAGGCGGCTGCGTGGGAAAGGGAAGGTTGTTAGGAGAACTGTGTTAAAAGTGAGGATCAGGAACGGTTGCCTATTTAAATAGCAGGTGCAAACGGCGCAGAAATTTTGCGGGCTGTAAGCATGCGAGGAGGTTACTTGTCAGTGATGCGCGGGGAGAGGATTAAGGGATCACCTGAGCTCGAGAATTACAAACGCTTCTAACACCTGCAGCAAAAATGTCCATCAACAGACGGTATGCTGGGGGAGGGGCGGGGAGGAGCGCAGGAAGGCAGTTTTCGCCGGGATTGGTGGCGCCCCTTCCCCGCTGGGCAGCGGCGAGTCGGACCCCGCCCCCGCACCGCGGGTGGGCGGCCGGGCGGGGCGGGGCCGGGCACCTCCCAGCAGTCGCTCAGCCGGCCGCTGTGGCTCTCCGCCCCCTTCTGACACGCACTCCACGGCCGCCCCCGCCCCCGTCCCCGCCCCCACCCGGCCGGCTCGAGTCCCAGCCGGGTCCGGCTACCTGGGCACGCCCGGCCGGGCAGCTGAAGGTCCGGCGCCGCGTGGCGGCGCTCAGGGGTCGCCGAGAGGAGCTCCGCGGCGTCTGTTGGAGCCGTTCCCTCGTTGGGCCGCCGGCGAGGGCATGAGCGCGGACTCCCTCTGCCTCCAGAGCGGCGGGAGCGGCGAGGGAAGGAGGCGCCGCTTGGAGGCCACCGTCCAGGGCAGCGCCGGGGGAGAGCAGGGCGGGAGATGTGCCTGTCCTTAGCGGCCCAGGAAGCAGCATGCACCCCGAGGCCACCGACAGCAGCGGCGCCGGCCTCACGGAAGCCCCGGGCGAGCGGCGGCCGGATTCCCGGGAGGACGCGGCAGCCCCCGGGGGCCCTGGCGGCGGGAGCTGGCGGGCGCCGGTGGCCGTGGCCGCCCTCGCCGCCGTGCCCCTCTGCTTCCTGGGGCCCGGCTGCTGGGAAGCGGGAAGCGCGGGGCCGGGCACCGTCCTGCTCAGGCTCAGCCTGTACCTGGGCTGCGCTGCGGCCGCCTTCCTGCTGGGGACCTTGTTCTCTCTGGTCTGCCGGAGCCCGCGAGCTCCGCCGCCCGACTTCGCCGCCGCCTGGAGACGGCTGGCCGCGGCCGCCCGCCGCCCGCCGGAGGTGAGTACGGGTCTCCCCGCCGCCGCCGCCGCCGCGCGCGCGCCCGCCCGCAGCCTCGCCCGGCCCGCCCGCTTCCGGCGCCCGCCGCCAGCTCCGGGAGGGCCGGGGGTCGCGGCGGGCCCGTCTTCTCGGCCCGGCTCGGCGGACGCCCGAGGGAAACGGGGCTTGGGGTGGGCCGGCCCGGCGGGGAGACCCTCGCGTCCCCTCGGCCCCCGCGCGGGGCGGGCTCCGGGCTCCGTGGGTTTGCCGAGATGCACGTTAGTAGGCGATGTAGTTGCTCGACACCATCCTCATTTCCAGCCTCGGTAGTTGAACAATCCTTCCAGACCTTCGCTGTGGCTCTGCAGCTAGCGAGTGGGAGCGAGGGGAGCGCGGCGGTCGCTGTACGCAGGCGCTGCGCCCTGGGCTGGTCATTACCTTGGGTTCCGATAACCGTTCCCTGTCGGGATGACTTTATGCCCTTTTACAGACGAGGAAGCTTGACGCAGAGGAGCTGACTTGGCTTAGGTCACCCATCCGGTACCTCATGCCCAAGCCTGGGTACACTTTTTACCACGCTGTCCTGTTTTCCACCATGTTAAGTATCGCAGTTTCAGTGATTAGGAAGGGGATGCCCGAAATCACTGTACTTTGCGTCAAAAGGAAGGCTATCATCAGTGAGGTGTGGCGATATAGTAAAGAACGGTGGTTATATAGAGAATATAGGGAAGGACAGTATTTTAAATGAGCTCTTCGCTTCCTTAGTGCCAAACCACTGCTTCCCCTACCTCCCAGCATCCGTCTCACCGCCCTATAAAAGAAACTTGATTCTGTCGTAGCTTGACTCTTCCTGCTTGACTTAATGATACTGTCATTAAACTGAAATTGACCAAGAACTCTGGGGTAAGGGAAATAGCAGTGGCTCAACTTCCTAAGAATATTTGTTGGAAGTGTCATTACCCCCTGGGTTTTGTGTTTGCTTATGATATGACTTGCTTACTTTTTTGTGAAAATCATCACACTCTTAACCAAAAGTACCGTTTCCTCAGTGTGTCAGTTCCGAATGCAGAGCTGAGATAATGGCTGAAGGGTTGTAGGTAAAAGAGTGGGGCATCCTCACTGTGTAAGCTGAGCAGCAATTCAATATAGTAAAGAACAGGAACTTCTGTTTTCATAAGTAGTCTCAAATTACATAGTTGTGTTTATTTCTCTTAAAAACCTTCACTCAGCTGTCCATTTTTTCATATCTAATTTAGCAAGACTTGGTGAGTAGGTGTATTTTTCCTCTTGCTTTTTCTCTACAATGATAAAAAAAATAAAGATCCCAAGATTTTACTAGTTGGTTTATCGATCTGTGAATGACGTTAGAATTCTTTAGAGTATTGTAAGACGTTGTAATTCATTCAGGACGTATTTATTGAGTATTTTATGCCAGCCAGGTATTATTTTGGAAGCTGGGGTTGAATCAACAAGGCAAAAGCCCTGCTTTCTGGAGACTGTATACTTATGGGGGAATCAAGCAATAAATAAATGGAGTTACTTTTGGGTAGTGGTAAATGCTTATGAAACCAAAAGTAACTAAGAGTCAAAGTGATTAAGAGTGCCTGATATGTGAGGGCAGGAAGTTTAGATGGTGGCGTCAGGGTCAAAGCTGTAGGATTGCAGCTCACTCTGAGGGCTTGGAAGCCTCATGTTGTGGGTTACCTCCCCTTTTCCTGGAAAATACATCCCCTCAAACCTCCCAACTCACTTGTACCTCTGGTAAAACTTGGGTTATCATCCGGGAAGGTGCTTTAGTAGAGGAAGCAGAGAAAATACTACATTAAAGGTGACAGAAAATGAAGCAGCATATGTAATCTCTCATGTATACTACCCGAAGATTTCAGGCAGTAGAAGAGGTGAAGTATGATTTAAGGAAAGTAGATTATTGGTCATTTCTTTTTGAATTCAGATTCCTACAATGTTAAATAAGAAAATAAGTACACTAGGATGTTTACTTTCTAGGTTGTGTTACTTAGAATTGAAATGCATGTTATTCACATAAAATTATATATATATATTTACAGTACCAGTCAGTTTACTCAAGCCTTTTGTTGTGCTGTATTTCCAATAATTTATGCTTAAGGTTTTAAAACAATGTTCTTTATGAATGGAAACATAAGCATGTGGTGTAGTATAAACTGTCCTTTCTGTGGTGGTAGGAGCTGGACCACACCGGTCATCTAACATAGGTGGAGGGGAGGCTGTTTTGGAGTGAACCAAATGGTGCCTCTTACAATACAGTGACTACTTCACTACAGAAGTTTTGATTCAGCATTAAGAAAAGAATCCTCATTTGTTCTTACATATTTTGGGTTCTTCTAGTGTCAGCTAGACGTGTCAGACACGGGGATCTATCCTATCTGTCCATCTTTCCTTCCTTCTCTTTCCTTTTTTTTTTTTCCTTCTTGGCTTCCTTCTATAGAGGAAAAAAAATGCATACACTGTTAAAAGCAGGCAACCAGAGAAGCCTAAACTAAAAGGGAAAAGGTGTTTTCATGTCTAGGAGTGTTCAAATGCTCCTGCATGCTTCACAAGGTAGTTATTGGCTGTCAACTCTATGCGGTTAGGACTCATGACTGACATCTTTTGTGAGTGTTTGCTGATGATAATGAAGAAAATTATGTCAGTGTGCGGTCACTAACTCTGTGCTTTCCCCCTTAAGTTAATCTAATATTTACTGGGCGTCTCTTATGTGCAAGGATTTTGATTTTACTTGGCTGGGAATCACTATTGATTAAAGTGGTAAAACTAAATTTTCATCTCGGGTAGAAATAACATCCAGTGGTATATTCAGATGGCAAAAACTTGTGTAAGGTCAGAAAGGTTGATGGTAAAGTCTTGACAGTTGCTACCTGGGCCCCACTTTAGAAACACTTGGGCTTTTTGTAGGCCAGCCGACTGGAGCTGTGATGCCATGGGGCTGGCTTGCTCCTGGGCAGCAGCTGCTAGCCCGCCTTTGCTGAGTACGCTGCCAGAGTGTGGTGTTCCGAGTCCAAGGTCGTAGTTTGGTCTTGTGCCAGGCCAGTTAACTCATGCGGACCAAGAGCCTTAGATTCACTAGCCACAGTTACTTGACCCTAGCACATGATCTAACCAAGGCAGCAGCAAGAAGAATATGGGAATAGTGAATCAGTAGTTCAGAAAACTTATTTTCATTCCTGGACCAGCAGGATCTAAGTGCATCTTCATAGAATGGAAAAAAGGGAAATAATTTCTTACATTTTGGCAATAGGAATAAGAGGGAATAACTTCTTTAAATGTCAATCATGGGCTTCCCTGGTGGCGCAGTGGTTAAGAATCCGCCTGCCAATGCAGGAGACACGGGTTCGAGCCCTGGTCTGGGAAGAGCCCACATGCCGCGGAGCAACTAAGCCTGTGCGCCACGACTACTGAGCCTGCGCTCTGGAGCCCACGTGCCACAGCTACAGAAGCCCGCGTGCCTAGAGCCCGTGCTCCACAACAAGAGAAACTACCTCAATGAGAAGCCTGTGCATCGCAACAAAGAGTAACACCTGCTCACGGCAACTAGAGAAAGCCCGTGCGCAGCAATGAAGACCCAACCCAGCCAAAAATAAATAAGATAAATAAATTTTAAAAAGTCAATCATTCACATAATAATTATGGATTTTTCTCTTTTACATTGTAGTTTATTAGATACTTCTTGATTTACATCCCATTAAGTTAAAAAATAAGCAGTTAACTAATGAGGATTGGAGGGCTGATGCAAGAAAGTCCACAAGTCAGGCGATTAGTAGCATATGGGAAACTGAGGTCCATTGCTATGTGAAGAAAACATTAAAGACTTTTCCAAGTTTAGACAGATAGCAAAGTTCAAGAAGTTCATCAAATCTCTTACATTTACTGAAGATCTGGTGCATATCTGCTTTTCTGATCTCGTGAGATCAGTTTTGGCCTAGTTAGTTGCTGAGTGTCAGTGCCAGGCACGTAAGTAAGTTCTTGTCAGTTTTTGTCCTGAATGAATGGATTATTGTTTGAGATGAGAACAGACTTGAGAATCCAACTGACATTTTTAGATTTGAAGTTTCAACCACAGTTCCCTAGAGAAGGGATCATAGTCTTGCAGTAGGTGTCACTAAGAGCTTCGCTAATTGCTTTCTGTTAAGTGCATGGCAGTGTTTTTAGTGTTGGGGAGGAATCAAAGGTGAACAGACTCTCCCTGTTCCCATCCTCTCAGGCTGAGTAGATTAGACTGATAGGGAAGACTGGAGGGGAGAGCAGATGTTTATAGAGACAGTAAAAACATTCACACAGCAACCCATGGTGCCACTTGGCTTGGGTAGGACTTCTAGAATCCCTAAATGAGTTCTTTTACCAATACAAAAGTGCTTTTGAGTAAAACAAACTTGATTTAGTTACTGGAGGGAAAAAGGAAAAGAAACAAGACTTAGGGAGACTATACACAGCCTCTTTGTGACTTCCCTTTATTATGCTAATGTGATAAACTAATCCTCAGTAATTTGATAGTGGATAGTGGCATAATACACTTACTGTCTTCAGAATATTTGATTGTATTTTGACTGGGGGATTTAAGTCATGGTGGCTACTGGGAAAAATGTTTTTGAGGAAGTTGGCTTTTGAGACCCCCTTAAATCTACCTAACACTGTAGTGTAAGGTTTGTTTGCCTTAAATTCATTCAAATCATAATTTTTAAATTTAACTTTTTATGCAGGTTATACAATCACATGGCTTTAATAAAAACACATATAACAAGATATGCAGTGGAAAAAAAATCTCCCTTCCTTATAGGCAGCCATTATTAACAGTTGATTATTCTTCCAAATGTATATTATGTATATACAAGCAAATACAAATATGTACTCAAAAACGGGACCTTTTGGTACCTATAATCTCTTGATATATAAAGTGATTACACATAAAGGAAAATTATTTTCTGTATCTTTATTATGAAGGAACTATTTCTAAGAGTTAGTAAACATAAGTTATATATGAATAGTGATAACTTCAAAGTAGGAAGCTACAATACACGATTAAACCTGAACATAAAAAAATGCTCATCAAAACTAGCAAATGTATTCTAAGAAATGATGTGTGTGTTTTTGAATTTAGCAAAACTGTCTGAAGGCGGCAATATATATTTTCACAATTTGTACAAAACCAAAGCAAACCCAGCAAATCGTTTTAGAGACTTTTTGGGTTTTGAGTTGCCGGCGAGTATATGAGATGAATCCTCGGAGGTAGGATTGCAGAGGTAGTTTGGGCCAGGTTGTGGAAGTCCTCAGCTGGGAGAGTAGGGTTGGATTATAGTCTGTAGTTGGGGCAGCTACTCACACTTTCTGAGCTCTGGAGTGTAGCATCAGAGCTGGGCTTTAGAAATGTTAAATGGAAATGTGATTGGGAGGGACTCAGGAGAAACACTGATCAGTTGCAGTGATTAAAAAGTGAGAGTTAATGAAGCTGTGTGAATGGAGTCTGGAGGCGAAAAGTCAAGATTGAGTGAGACGGTTCTTTCATGTTAATTATCAGTAGTTATTACAGATTGGTTCAAGAATCTTTTCTAGAGTATCTTAACATTCCCTCTAAATAATAAATTCAAGCCCCAAACCAAAGGGTCCTACTGTTTATTCACAAATGTGAAGACCAAAGTCTCCAAGCTTGAGTGGTCTGCTTGGAGCCTAAATTCTGGTCATTCCCAGGAAGCTTATTTCTAACTCCCTTGAATCTTAAGCTGCTTTTGCTTTGGGAACATGCTACGATGTAACCTTAGTAATTGAATGTTGCCTTCTTAAAAATATCTTAGGTTTCATTTCCTAACCTTATCATTTTGGGGGTAGGAAGTGCCCTAGATTCCTTAGAATGTATGAACCCTGTGCAGTCAGAATAGTGCACACAATTGTACTTAAAAAAAGGTGACTCAGCAAGTTTGGTGCTGAGGGCTTAGGCTTTAGAAAAGGAAGTGTCTGTAGAAGGCTGTTAGTATTAAAATGATGGCATACAAACTTGCCTTTTTTTTTTGCAGCTTTGCTTTTGAAAGACTTGCGAACTTGGAACTTGTATTTTTACCAACTTCACTGTTAGGTCACTTTCTAAATGAGGGTTGGTTGTTTGGGTGGAGATGACATGACAGGGGTAGATAGGCAGCCCTTCGCAGGGACTCTGCTGGGTACCCTGGGGGGCCAGGGCTTGGGTTCAGTTACTCACTCCAACACCCTCCTTTAGTCCTGGGGTGTGTTATTTAGTTTCTCTAAGCACAGTGGAGCTTTCCAGAAAGCCCAGCGGGGTTTGGTTGCATTTTGGTGGGCTTTTCAGCTCAGATGCTGCTTTGAGAGAATGCAGTTAGGAGAGTGAGCTGTGCCAGTCTGTCCCCAGGGCTGGCCCGTGCTTATCAGTGACTCTAGGCACTGGCCAGTCCTGGTACATTTGTCAGTCAGCCTGGGGTTTCCATGTATGAACGCCATGAGCTGGATGTAGAGGAAAATGAATATGGTAACTCCAGGTAAAATGCCTCCGAGGCCAAAGGGGAAACCGGAATGAATAGTACATTTTTAGAATAAGACACTGGAACTTGTTTAGGTCACTAAGATCTGTTTAGTAAGCTTTCATTTTAGTGTAGAATACACTTCTTGGAAAGTTGGATGCATTTTTAACAAATACTCATTTCTAAAGTTACCTGAATTTCTGTAGTTCTCACCCACCTTGTATGTGTGAGTGAGTTTACATTAATAGCAGTAACTCAAATTGTCTAGGGTTTGCTCCTGTCTCCTCATGCAGGACCGCATCCCGCAGCTCTCCCCTCATTTCTGCCAGCCCACAGGCAGTATTTATGTGTTTATGAATATGTTCACTTATGTTCTTCCGTTCCTGGTGCCTGAAAAACATTTGAGAGAGCCTTCTTTCTGTCACCCGTGCCAGTCTGTGAAAAAGCACATTTCTTCTTGGGCTACTGCTGTCTCAGTCCCCTAAAAGTGGATATCCAGGTGTGCTTGGTCCTTCTGTTTTGTTTTTGTTTTTCTCCTGAGCCAAAGCCGCTTTATGTGCTTTTTGGAAGTTGAGAATGTAGCCTTGTTTCTTTCACTCGGGTATACTTAAAATTTTTTCTTTTTTACCGTGTAATAGAAGCTGAGGAGCTTACGTCTTTGTTTGCATCTCCTGTGAAGACAGCCCCATCCCTTTTGTCTGTCTCCTTTCTGTACCTGGCTCAGAGCAGCCCCTGGGGTCAAGCTCGGGCTCTCTCTCCTAGCTCCAGAGCTTTCTCTGTCTCCAACCTTGAGCGGCTACACACAAGGCACCTCCCAAAGGCCTCTTCCTCGTATACAAATATACCCCAACAAATATACACCTGAGGGCCATGTGCAAACCCTGCCAACTTGTTAGGCGTGGAATTAACACCTTAAACATCCCAGAAATTGTGACGTGTTTTTCCTGAGTCACAGTTGTTAATCTCATATTCCTTCTGATTTTTTTTCCCATTTCACTAAACCTTTCTGAGATTGCAACCCCTAGATTAGCTCAGGAGGTTGCTTTGTTTTCTAGATTTTAATTTTGATCATCCTTGAGGTCCCATTTTTGGAAGTATCTCACTCTTAGGCGGGCTTCCCTGGGGACCCCTGCAATAACCATCTCTACACCGAGTCGAGATTTACTCCTCAGGCTTAGACTCACTTATTCAACTGCTTAACTTGACCTTTCCACGTGGTACCCTCAGTGGTGCCTGAAACTCAACAGGTCCAAGGCCCCATCTGTCTTATGATCAGTGTCTCCGTCCCTCTCCCATTGCTCCTTGCATCAGTGACTAAGCACCTCCGAAAGTCCTGCAGCCAGAAGCCCGAGTCCTTCCTGACCTCTCCTTCTCCTTCCTCCCCATGTGCAGTCCATCCTCCAGACCTGTCTCCTTACCTCTTGAGTATCTTACGTCCATCCACTTGTTTCCATCTCTCCTGCTTGGTCCCAGCTGCCATCATGTGCCTCCTAGGTGACTGCAGTAGCCCCTCAGTTCATCTCTCTGCCTCCGTGTCGGCTCCTCCAATTCCTTCTCTCTCTCTTTTTTTTTTTTTTTTAATTTATTTATTTATTTTTGGCTGTGTTGGGTCTTCGTTTCTGTGCGAGGGCTTTCTCCAGTTGTGGTGAGTGGAGGCCACTCTTCATCACGGTGTGTGGGCCTCTCAATGTCACGGCCTCTCCCGTTGTGGAGCACAGGCTCCAGATGCACAGGCTCAGTAGTTGTGGCTCACGGGCTTAGTTGCTCCGTGCCATGTGGGATCTTCCCAGACCAGGGCTCGAACCCGTGTCCCCTGCATTGGCAGGCAGATTCTTAACCACTGCGCCACCAGGGAAGCCCCAATTCCTTCTCTTAAAAATGCACACCCAGTCCAATCCCTCTTCTGCAGCAGGTTTAATTAAGAGCCGTCAGCTTCCTGTTCTTGCCAGCTCTCCAGCCTGGTCTCCTGTCATAATTACCTTCACTTCTCATGCTCTATCCTCAGCCCTCGAAGTGCCAACCTTGCTCTTTGGATGGCAACTTTGAACATCGCTTGCTCTGCCTGGAGCCCCGCTGCGCCCTTACCTGGCTGACTTCTCCTCAGTGCTCAGCCATCACTTTTGCAGAGAGGCTCATATATTCTTGTGGCACCGTAGACCTTTTCTTCATTGTACTTAGCACAGTTGTGATTTTATACTTGGACATTTCCTTGTCCGTCTTTCTCATTAACCCTTGAACTCCATGAAGGCAGAAACTCCCCGCTGTGTCTTTAACATCTAGCATGATTAAGTAGGTAAGCAATAAATATGTCTTGAGTGACTGAATCCCTGGGGATCAGTAGAGCATAGGCATTAAGAGAATGGTTCTGGAGTCAGCCAGTTATTTGAATTTGAATCTGGCTCTGCTTTAATAACTCTGTGACAGTGGGCGACTTACTTAAGATTCCTAAGCCCCAGTCTCCTTATCTGAAAAGTGGAGATAGTAAATACCTTAAGAGGTTGTTTGGAACAATGTGATAGTATTTGAAAATATAAATACTAGTATTTGTAAAAGTGCTTTGAATTAGAAGGTGTTAAATGGTAGATGTTACACTTTCACCTTTTTAAAAAAACTTTTCTATAAGAATAAAGATGCAGCTTCAGAAAAATTACACAAAATAAACATATAGTTGGATGAGTGATTATAAAGACAATACCCTTGTAACTTCCAGAGGCCCCAGAAGCCCCCCGTATCTCCACCCCAATGGCATTCCCTTCCCTTCCACCTAAGTAACGCCATCCTGACTCTATAATAATCACGTCCTTACGTGTTGTTACAGTTTTATCAGTCAACCATGCATCCGTGGACATTATGGTTTAGTCTTGCCCATTTGAAAAAAATTAAGTCTTCCCAGTATCCTTTTCTTTTCCCTATGGGTTATCTGTTGAAGAACCTGGAGCAGTTGTCCTGTAGTGTCCTATAGTCTGGATTTTGCTGGCTGCATATGAATGATACAGCTCAGCTTGTTCCTTCCTCCTTTGTATGTCCTGCAAATTGACACTGGACCCAGAGGCCTGATCAGACTTGTGTTTGACCCCTTTGGCAGGACTGTAGGTGGTGGTGTGACCTTTCATCGGGAGGCACATAATATCTGGTTGTCTTTCTTTTTGTGATGTTAGTAGCTGTTGATCCTCAATACCTGGATCTATTAATTTTTAGGGGGTGACGAATAGGGATGTTTTAATTCTGTCATTTGTCTTATTTATTGGTTTGAATATTTTTAAGGGAGACATTTTTCCATCATCTACTCTTTGCACAGCGCTACAGTTCCTATAGAAAAGCAGGATAAATGCTAGATTCTTTCCCATGATCAGTTTTCCAAGATAATGAGTTGGTTCCCCATCATCCTCTGAAGGTGACCAATTAGTTATGTGTTTAAGAAAATACTGTGAACTCATGGATTTGAATGTATTTGGTGGGTTTCAATTGATTGTAATTATTATCTTTTTTGAAGCTTAGGCAGTCCCATCTCTGCCCAGTGGGAACCTTTTCAAGTTGGCTCCTGAGTCCTTTTGATACGACCCTACTAAGTCTGAGAGTTTTCTTGCTATCTGGTATAATAAGATATTTCAGGTTCATTTTGAGCATTTTCTGCTCACACCTGGAATTAGCCATTTCTCCACAAAGAGCCCTGATTTCTTTTAAGGGAAAATAGTATTTCATGAACTCATTCTGTTTCAGTTCTGAGCAGCACAGCCAGACTCAGAGCCAACTGTTGGGACTTCACCTGCTCATTTGTTTGTAGGGTGACCAGTTGTCCTGGTTTGCTCAGAACTGTCTTGGTTCTAGCACTGAAAGCCCTGTGCCCCTGAGAGAGTGGGGGACTCATTCTAGGTGTTAGGGAGGCTCATAGCTGTTGGTTTGGTCATTGTGTCTTGGCCTTCTCTGTGGAGAGGTTGGAAGAAATATGTATGAGATCTGTCTTTTGCAGAGAATAATCACTCAATAGTTAGATTTATATACTCTATGTCTTCTTCAAGACAGGTAACACTTAGTTTGAACAGTGCTTTGCAATCGTCTTTGCCATTCGCTTATGATAGCCTATAAATTGACATTGTTTATGGGTTCAGGAAAATGATTTCTATGGCCTCAGTTTGATTCATTTTACTCTAACCCATGGCTGTGAATACAGTGGACCAATAAATGCACTACAAGAGTCATAATGTGAATGTCATAAAGTGAATGCCTTAGTAATTGCTATAGCTAAACTTAATATTGATTGCATTTACTGTATGCAGGTGCATATATGCATTACCCAGTTAAATTTTTATATCTTCCACGTGAGGTAGGGACTGTTAATCTCATTTTACAGATGGGAAGACTGAGGTTTAGAGAGGCTAAATCATGTGCCCGGAGCAAGTGGAAGAACTAAAATAAACCCAGGTCTTTCTTATTTTGGAGTCTCTGTAGTTAACCATTTTATTACCATTTTAATTATTAAACATTAGTTTGGTCTAATTTAAAACCTGATTCACGTTTTAAAAAACTTGGGAATCTTTGGGCTGGTTCTAGGATCTGTTTAGGAATTAGTGTCACTTCAGAGGTCTCAGAGTGATGTCACAGCTGCCCTCTCTGTGCTCAGGGCAGTCATTGCTAATCAGGTAAGGCAGCTTTTTTTTTCCCCCCCCCCCGAGTCTGGATGAAGCCTCAGAATCCTCTTCAACATAGCATTCCAGGCAGCCACTAAAATTTTACTAGAGTTGAGCTATAACGTGAGACCCATCTGCCATTCTGAGTGAGAACCTCGTAGAACGGCAGTGAAGCCTCTGGGGTCCCATGGCACTTTTTCTGTGCTACTCTGCTGTCACTATACTGTATCGTAAC
The DNA here is from genome assembly GCF_937001465.1 of Orcinus orca. Classification (NCBI taxonomy): domain Eukaryota; kingdom Metazoa; phylum Chordata; class Mammalia; order Artiodactyla; family Delphinidae; genus Orcinus; species Orcinus orca. The sequence continues at coordinate 21,861,367 of NC_064579.1, read as the reverse complement.
AGTCAGTCATACATTCTTTTCATCTGTTCTAGGAAAAATCAGTTTTCTACGCTATGATCCATAAACACTTAATTTCAGAGATGCTTTTAGGTATACTGCAAAAACAGAAGAGGCAGGATGAGAGGCTTGCGGGGGGCGGGGGGGGTCGCATAAATTTGAGAAACCAAGTTCTTGAAGCTTTACACTGTGTATTGCTATGCTAACGTTGTGAGAAATCCTAGTAAATGAACCCGTTTAGCTGTTTTTTAACCCAGTGTTTTCTAAACATGACTTATACCTGTATCCCTACTTTTTTTTTTTTTTTAAGCAACAAGGAGTTTTATTACCTTAAGAAATGATACATAACCCAGGGGTAGGGCAGGCTCCACGTGGGAGTATCCAGCCTCAGCACCATCTCTGTATCTTTCTTAGCTCTGCCCTCCCCGTGGGTGCGCCTGATGCCCTGGCTAGTGGCTAGATGGCTGCAGGCATTTCAGGCACCATAGCCACACAGGATGAGATCTAGATGGGGAAAGGCCCTTTTGGAACAAGGAAAGTGTTCTTAGAAATGAAGTGGCAGTGTTCCCTTCGTGTCTATTTGGCAAGGTTTGGGCGGGTACCCGCCTGTATGGAATTGTTGGCTGCGGGAGGGGACCATGATGCTGTGACTGGCCTAGCCAGTCCTTTAAGGAGGAAGGAAGCAGTGGAGTCAAAACAATGAATGTTTCGCTTCATAGCCAAGGTTTTCAGGATAGGAGGATGCTCTCTTTTTAGCCTTTCACACCTTCACTTACTCCTCACTTTAACCAAGCTTCTCGCTGTTCCTGAATTTACCTTTATGGGGTGTACGTGTTGCACCCATGGGCCCCTGGGAAGACCTCTGCCCCCATTTCTGCACATTCAGTTCTTGTTGTTAAAGACCTAGTTCAAGGTCTTCCATCTGGTCAACTCTACCACGCTCTTCAGTTCTGCCCAATAAACATTTGTGGAGGGAGGAGAGGGAAAAGTCAGGTGAATTCCAGGTTTCTGACTTGGGTGGCTGAATGGACATGGTCCACGTGGGCAGGTTTGGGATGGTGGAAGGTGAGGAGGTAAGTTTTGACCATGCGGATTTTGAGATGCCTGTGGTTATGTTCAGCCTGCAGGTAGGCTTGCAGCTCTGCCATTAGAGGGAAAGATCAGGGGAACAGGTCTGGTGGGGGTCAGTGTGCACGTGTAGTTAAAGCTACAGGTCCATGAGACTGCCGAGGGTGGCCTGCAGTGGTTGAGAAGCAGCAAGCTGAAGGGCAGGCAGAGGAGTGAGAAGGACGGTGCATAGGAGAGAGAAACCCAGAGAAGCCAAGAGAGCAACAGGGACCCAGTGGCCAGAGGTGCTGGGTGAGGTGGGGGGAGTCCAGAAAGAGGGCAGGGAAGTGTCCTTGCATTTGGCCCTGGACACCTGTGCGGGTGGTGTCTGGGGAGGGCAGGGTGGACGTGGGGCAGATGTGGTATTTATCCTCTCAGGTGATGGGTGGGGGACAGGTGGGGAGGCTGAGGCGGGGTGCACGGTGCCCCCTGGGAGCTTGGAGGAGAAGGAGAGAGGGCGGCATTCACAGGTGCGTGTGGTGCTTGTGCTTTGGGAATTTTTGTTGTTGAGGAGAGATTTAATCACATCTTTGGGTTAAAGAGGAAGCTTGAAAAGTAGAGAGGGAAATCCCAGAGACAGGATGCTTGCTAGAGCAGCGCCCAGGCCGACAGGACCAGAGCACTGGTGGAGGGTTTAGGCTTGAGACTAATGGGAAAGAGGTAAAAGTGGGAGCAGAGAGAGAAGCTCGCAGGCAGCCGGCAGGGAGCTGAGATGTTTCAAACTGGGTTGCCTCGACTGTCTTGGTAGCTGAGAGGCAAATTAATTGCCCACAGTGAGGAGGATGGCGTGTTGAGGTAATTTTTAAGACAGGTGGAAAGAGCTTCGGTGAATCCTTTGTGACTGCCCCAATTTATGTAAAATGATTGCTCTACTCCTGTATTAAAATAAATCTTCCAAAGAATAAAACTTCTCAGCTTTTTTCAGGGGTCATAATCTTTTGTCGTCACGACCACTTAGTGGTGTTTCTCAAAATGGGGTCTAAGGATTTACAAATAACTTAGGAATTCTTGCTAAAAAATGCTGTATGTCAAAGACACACCTTATAAACTTTCTGAATTAAGAATCTTTGTGGGGGGAGGGAGGAATAGGATCTAGAAATCTGCATTAGAACAGATTCCCCAAGTGATTCTTGAAAATGAGTTAGTGTATTTTCAGGCAGCGGATGGGGGCCTCCGGATGTCAGCAAGGGCCGAGGAAACTCGGAACCGCGTGCGGTGTCCGTGTCTGACGGACCCACCCGTGAGAGTCAGCGTTGCTGCATTCTCTCTGCTCAGAGGTAGAGTGGCTGCCGCACTAAGGCTTGTCTTTAATACCATGTTTCTCAAGAGGGAAGGTTTTATTCTTTGAATTTGAACACATTTATTTTAGATAGAAACGGAAGAAAGAATTTTTATGATCTAGACCTAGGCTGGGGCAGATGATTTTTACTCTCCAGTTAGGAGGGATGTAAAAATCAGCCTGTTTGAATTGTATTTTTGGTTTTTTTGCAACTAGTAGTTTTATGGCAGTAATCCATCTCACGCACCTCAATATCTTACATGTGTGTTATCCGGGCCACTGCCCAGAGCTCAGCTTTTCGCTTCAAGGGAACTATGAAAATAGAAATCCCGCTGGAATTGGAATCAAATTACCAATGTGATATTTTTCTAACCAGGTCCTAAATGTCTTATCACCAGTTTTCATTTAAAGGCCAATCAACAGATTTAATAAGAATGGTATTACGGTATCCAGGACAGTAACAGAGTTTAAAAAAAAAGTGATTGCTTTCATTACTAAAGATCTCTGTGAAAAAAAGCAGTTCTGTGTGACTCATTGAGTTGTTGGGTTACATGATAGCTTTGAAGCAGGGGCAACCACTCTTCTACATTTATATTCAGTGGTTTCAGTGCGAACTCTTATGAAATGAGAATAATTTTTGTAACTTACTTCAGTACGTATGAACTTCAAAATTCTTATGAAATGATCTCATGGATTGGTTGTATATTTGAGTAGCTCTTCTCCTGTGACCTGGACCGGAGTGTGGAATGTAGAGGAGATACCAGAATGGGAAGAATGTTAGAATTCCTAAGCAGAGCCTGCCCCATTGTTAGAGCTCATCAGTTACTCGATTATGAGCTTCTGTTCCATCAGGGATAGATTAAGCCCCTTGAGCACAGAGAATGTCATGTATTTACCTTTGTCTCTGGTACCCAACTAAGTGGCAGACGCACAGAGTCCTTAGTATGTGTGAGATGATTGAATGAGTTGATGGAAATGTGATTCATATCTTGGAAACCTCTGATTTCCCTTATGAGCTCAAAATTACAATGGAAACCAGTGATAAAATGGCTACAGAATTTTTATTCCTACAGACCTTTGCAGGAATGCAAAAAGCTAATGCCAGTTTTCAGTGATCTTTCCTAAGCCAATGTGCTTTTTCTTCATTCTTCTCCCCCAGCCCTAGTCTCTGTTCTATATTTGCCAGTTTAGACAAACTGCTGCTGCCTGTATACTTTCAAGTGCATGTTATAATTTCAGTTTCCAAATCTGTGTCTGGTTTGAAATATACTTAAATTTCCCTTGTAATCAAGTGGAGTGTGTTTTCTAAGGATCTTCAGACTTGAGTCCTTGACATTAGAAATGAAGCACATATTTTCTTCCCACAAGTCTTAATTCTTCCAACTGAATGGAAAAACAATCCTTAGTATATTAGCCTATCTCAAGAAATACCTCTATTGATTTTGCATTTGCATTAATAATCATTTTTCTCTTAGAAAGCAGATTAATCACCAAGAAACATTATTAAAGGAATCTGCTTGTGATACTTGTCAAATCCGAAAGTATGATAGGTCATAATACTAATCACGTGTAATATAACTATAATCACTCTTTGATTAACATCGTAAAAAATTTGGACTAAGACTTTTGGCACCATAATAACAATCTATATTTGAATACTGTTTTGTAATGTAAAAAAAGCCCTTTTACGTGCATTATCCTTCTTGAGGTGCATAATAATCCTTTAGTATAAATAGGGCAGACATTATTTAAACTGAATCTCAGAGAAATGGACATGTTCATTATAAGCAGCAAGAAAATGGCAAAGAATCAACTATCGCCTACTTTTACCTGGGTTTCAATTAAGTGCTCTTGCCACTATCGTGTGATGTCATATGCTTTTGCCATAGTAATAATAATGGGGTTATGCTCCATCCTGAAACACATTTGAGTTTCAGGTTTGTTCAGAGAAAAGATCTAGCTGATTTCATGCCCAGTCATAGGATCTAGTCTCAGGATCTATCCTGATTATCTTTCATTGTAGAAATGGAAACAGAACCTTGATTCCTACATCCACATGCAGGCAGGGTTGGCCTTCAGCCTGAACGCAACAATACTTCGATAACTGGAGTAATAAGCTACAGAAGCTACTGATAATCTAATCTACCATTGATCTCTTGCCAAGTTCATTTTAGGTAAAATCATGATAGAGATTTATGCTTCCAGAGGCCAGAGTGGTTTACTTTACTGTGTAAGTATCCCTGAGGGTAGAGAAGGCCCTGACCTGCCCGTGTGGCCATCACTCATCTCCCCACCTGGAAATAAATACCCTGCAGTGTTGGGCTTTCAAGGCACGTAGGTTAGTGTTGGTTGAAGAGTCTGGAAAGGGACTTTTCCTGTTCAGCTTTGCATAGTTTGTGCTTCAGTGTCCCCTACCCCCCACGCCCTGTTGTCCCTTCAGTTTCTCGTTGGCTGATAGAAGACTCTGCTTGAAGCACATCAACATTCTCGAGGCGCACAGTCCTTTGCAGTCAGAGTCCAAATCCACTGTATGGTTCACACTTTTAGTATTTTTTAGAACATTTTTGGTGGTACTACACTTAGATCAATAGCATGGAAAGGAATATGTTTTTCATTTAAAATGGGAAAAAATGGTGAGGCCAAAGTAAATACGCAGTAGTTATAGTTAAATTACAGTATAAGTCAGTCAAAATAATATGTTCCAAATCTTTCATTACATAAAAGATGCTCATGATATAATATTGAGCATGAAAAACCAGGTGCAGAACTGTGTGAGTACTATGATCCTAATTTCTTCAAAAGTGTATGAAAATAAGGGCTTCCCTGGTGGCGCAGTGGTTGAGAGTCCGCCTGCCGATGCAGGGGACACGGGTTCGTGCCCCGGTCCGGGAGGATCCCACATGCCGTGGAGCGGCTAGGCCCGAGAGCCATGGCCGCTGAGCCTGCGCGTCCCGAGCCTGTGCTCCGCAACGGGAGAGGCCGCAGCAGTGAGAGGCCCGCATAACGCAAAAAAAAAAAAAAAAGTGTATGAAAATAAAAAAGCACCAATAGTAATTTTTATAATTAATAATGTGTTGTCAGGCATTGTTTAAGTGCTGCATGTGTGTTAACTCAGTTAATGCTCGTATCAACCCTAAGAGGTAGGTACTGCTGTTATCTTTGTTTTACAGATGAGGACATGAGGTACAGAAAAGTACGTTGTCCAAAGTAAGTAATAGTAAGGATTGGAGTCGCTAACTAGGAGGAAATGGACCAAAATATCAATAGTGATTATCTCTGGATAATGGTGTTATCAGTTGATTTAATTTTGAATTGCATCTATAATATAGAATGTGTCTCTACACTTGATATAATTAGAAATAGTATTTTTAAAAGAAATTGAAGCATCTTTGGAATCTAGAAAAACCATATGAGAACATTTGTAGGTTTGAATTTCAAAGAATAGCTTCTCCTAATATCTAAAACAGAAATTATTCTTTTTTTTTTTTTTTTTTTTTTTTTTTGCGGTACGTGGGCCTCTCACTGTTGTGGCCTCTCCCGTTGCGGAGCACAGGCTCCGGACGCGCAGGCTCAGCGGCCATGGCTCACGGGCCCAGCCGCTCCGCGGCATGTGGGATCCTCCCGGACCGGGGCACGAACCCGCGTCCCCTGCATTGGCAGGCGGACTCTCAACCACTGCGCCACCAGGGAAGCCCCCAGAAATTATTCTTAATTAAGAGGGGTAAAAACACACAAAACCACTACTTTCTGTCAATACAGTCTCCCTAAATGATAACCTCTCAGTATATGTTTGACAAATTTCTTTTAGCGATAAGGAGAAGAAGACCTTTTCTAACTCATGGTTAAACATTATATGATTTCAATTTTCTTAAATTTACCAAGGCTTGATTTGTGACCCAAGATGGGATCTATCCTGGAGAATGTTCCATGTGCACTTGAGAAGAAAGTGTAATCTGCTGTTTTTGGATGGAACGTCCTATAAATATTAAATCTGTCTGGTTTGTTGTGTCATTTAAAGCTTGTGTTTCCTTATTAATTTTCTGTCTAGATGATCCGTCCATTGGTATAAGTGGGGTGTTAAAATCCCCCACTATTTTTGTGTTGCTGTTGATTTCCTGTTTTATAGCTATTAGCATTTGCCTTATGTATTGAGGTGCTCCTGTGTTGGGTGCATATATATTTATAATTGTTATATCTTCTTCTTGGATTGATCCCTTGATCATTATGTAGTGTCCATCCTTGTCTCTTGTAACATTCTTTATTTTAAAGTCTATTTTATCTGATATGATTATTGCTACTCCAGCTTTCTTTTGATTTCCACTTGTATGGAATATCTTTTTCCGTCCCCTCACTTTCAGTCTGTATGTGTCCCTAGGTCTGAAGTGGGTCTCTTGTAGACAGCATATATACTGGTCTTGTTTTTGTATCCATTCAGTGAGCCTGTGTCTTTTGGTTGGAGCATTTAATCCATTCACATTTAAGGTAATTAATTATCAATATGTATGTTCCTGTTACCATTTTCTGAATTGTTTCGGGTTTGTTTTTGTAGGTCCTTTTCTCCTCTTGTGTTTCCCTCTTAGAGAAGTTCCTTTAGCATTTGTTGTAGAGCTGGTTTGGTGGTGCTGAATTCTCTTAGCTTTTGCTTGTCTGTAAAGCTTTTGATTTCTCCATCGAATCTGAATGAGATCCTTGCTGGGTAGAGTATTGTTGGTTGTAGTTTCTTCCCTTTCATCTCTTTAAATATATCATGTCACTCCCTTCTGGCTTGTAGAGTTTCTGCTGAGAAATCAGCTGTTAACCTTATGGGGATTCCCTTGTATGTTATTTGTCATTTTTCCCTTGTTGCTTTTAATAATTTTTCTTTGTCTTAATTTTTGTCAGTTTGCTTACTGTGTGTCTCAGCATGTTTCTCCTTGAGTTTATACTGCCTGGGACTCTCTGTGCTTCCCAGACTTGGGTGGCTATTTCCTTTCCCATGTTAGGGAAGTTTTTGACTATAATCTCTTCAAATATTTTCTCAGGCCCTTTCTCTGTCTCTTCTCCCTCTGGGACCCCTCTAGTGAGAATGTTGGTGTGTTTAATGTTGTCCCAGAGGTCTCTTAGGCTGTCTTCATTTCTTTTAATTCTTTTTTCTCTATTCTGTTCCACAGCAGTGATTTCCACCATTCTGTCTTCCAGGTCACTTATCTGTTCTTCTGCCTCAGTTATTCTGCTAATGATTCCTTCTAGTGTATTTTTCATTTCAGTTATTGTATTGTTCATCTGTTTGTTCGTTCTTTAATTCTTCTAGGTGTTCGTTCTTTAATTCTTCTAGGTCTTTGTTAAACATTTCTTGCATCTTCTCAATCTTTGCGTCCATTCTTTTTCTGAGGTCCTGGATCATCTTCACTATCATTATTCTGAATTCTTTTTCTAGAAGGTTGCGTATCTCCACTTCATTTCGTTGTTTTTCTGGGGTTTTATCTTGTTCCTTCATCTGGTACATAGTCCTCTGCCTTTTCATTTTGTCTATCTTTCTATGAATGTGGTTTTCATTCCACAGGCTGCAGGATTGTAGTTCTTCTTACTTCTGCTGTCTGCCCTCTGGTGGATGAGGCTATCTAAGAGGCTTGTGCAAGTTTCCTGATGGGAGGGACTGGTGGTGGGTAGAGCTGGGTGTTGCTCCGGTGGGCAGAGCTCAGTAAAACTTTAATCTGTTTGTCTGCTGATGGGTGGGGCTGAGTTCCCTCCCTGTTGGTTGTTTGGCCTGAGGCGACCCAGCACTGGAGCCTATGTGCTCTTTGGTGGGGCTAATGGTGGACTCTGGGAGGGCTCACGCCAAGGAGTACTTCCCAGAGCTTCTGCTGCCAGTGTCCTTGTCCCCACGGTGAGCCACAGCCAACCCCCGCCTCTGCGGGAGACCCTCCAACACTAGCAGGTAGGTCTGGCTCAGTCTCTAGTGGGGTCACTGCTACTTCCTCATGGGTCCTGATGTGCACACTACTTTGTGTGTGCCCTCCAAGAGTGGAGTTTCTGTTTCCCCCAGTCCTGTTGAAGTCCTGCAGTTAAATCCCGCTAGCCTTCCATGTCTGATTCTCTGGGAATTCCTCCTCCTGTTGCCAGATCCCCCAGATTGGGAAGCCTGACGTGGGGCTCAGAACCTTCACGCCAGTGGGTGGACTTCTGTGGTATAAGTGTTTTCCAGTTTGTGAGTCACCCACCCAGTGGTTATGGGATTTGATTTGATTGTGATTGTGCCCCTCCTACCGTCTCATTAGGTCTTCTCCTTTGTCTTTGGATGTGGGGTATCTTTTTTGTTGAGTTCCAGTGTCTTCCTGTCAATTACTGTTCAGCAGTTGTGGTTCTGGTGCTCTCACAAAAGGGAGTGAGCGCACGTCCTTCTACTCCGCCATCTTGAACCAATCCATGGTTAAACATTATAAAGCACAATCCAGGAAACTGATTCTGATCAAACCAGGTTTCGTTTGGATACTTAAAAACTTCACCAGTGATAGAAAGTGTAGAGGCACATACGCAGTAGAACATCTCCAGGACATGGACACTTTGCTCTCTGGAAAGTACAGCCTCAAAAGCAAAAATGCTTTGGGAACACTGTGTTCTATTATGTAGTGTCTTAATTTTGGTGACTTAAGTTTCAGCCCTTCTGTCTTGCTTTTGTTTCCACTATACCTTTACCTTCAGAAAACCAAGAAATCAGCTGTTAAACCAACCAGCTGATTAGCCTCAACTTGTCGCAAATTGATTACATTTTGAGCTTTATTAGTGATAATAGCTGTACTTTGCTATATGTGCCAGGAATACTGCTAAATTTTTTCCCTGAGCCAGCAATTACAGACCAGATGCCCAGTGTTCCAATGTGGCTCAGGATTTGGTCCAAACAGTGTAAGCCCACAGTGTTTGGAATAAAATGAATTACTTGGAGATATGATATAAAATTCTTGATTTCCATTTTTTGTTGGAAACAGTTGGGACCCCGAGCAACCCCCTTAACTCGTTTATTTTCCTGCCAGGCTCTTGCTGTCTTGTTTCTTTTTTGAACCCCTGCTATTATTTCCTTTAATTCTCTGAGGTGTTATAAGCCCACTTCAGCTAGAGAGGGAGTGGCTGCGACAAGGACCTACCATTAGTAAGAAGTCCTGTTAGACTTGAGAGCCCTCATAATTCCTCACGGTGGCCACTCGGCTTCCATTCTGACATGACTGCTGTCATTCATGTCACAGCCTTTCGTCAGGGTCTTCCTATCTTCCTCAGAAGGGATATGTGTGGGTCCTTTGTTTCTTTGGTTTTGATTAAATTATTTTTTGAGGAGGAGGCAGAATATGGTTGGTTTGAAAGGAGCCATGGTTTTGAGAATAACATAGTTTAAGAATGAGAATATTAGTCATGAGATCCCGGTAGACTGTCAGATGCTGAAAATACTTGGAAACACTCGGCCACGTGACAACTCCATGTGGATAATGATGATTGGGGGTTTGTGTTTGTTTTCCTAACATAAGTCACTCTTTCAGTAGCTTTACAGGAAATTATACCCATCACTCCTTCAATTGCTTTTCCTTTTAAAATAAACCAAAATAAATAATTTTTTTTATTATTGTTGAAGTGTATAGCAAAGGAGAGAAACACTTGTTTATTTGAGTAGCTCAGGTAATAGGCATGAAAGGAATTACCAGTCATGGACTGGCTGTTCTAGCCCCAACTCTGCTCCCACAGCAAGGAACACAGTAAGCAATGTCATCCTTGTAAACAGTGGAAAATGAGGTGTATGTCTCAGCTGGATTCCAGATCATTCCTGGTTGTCTAGTTGCTAATGGTGTCAGAGTACCCAGGTCTCTCCAAGTGGATTCTCTCCGAATGTTGTTCCCTCAGGAGAGGGTGTCTTTACTCTGACACAAAGACAGTTTGAGTGTATCATGGCTGTAGACTAACAGCTGACGTTCAGGAGTAAACAGAAAGCTGATATGTACTCAGGAAAGGGTTTGTTGATATGGCATCTGTTCCTTGTTGCTGAGAATCATATATCAGAGAAGAGCTTTCAGGTTTTGCCCTGTCTTTGGAAAACGTTTTCTTTGGTTTTTATTTATTTAGTTTTTGGCTGTGTTGGGTCTTCATTGCTGTGCGCGGGCTTTCTCTAGTTGTGGCGAGCGGTGGTGCGCGGGCTTCTCTTGTTGTGGACCATGGGCTCTAGGCACGCTAGATTCAGTAGTTGTGGCTCACGGCCTCAGTAGTTGTGCCTGGTGGGCTCTAGAGCTCAGGCTCAGTAGTTGTGGTGCATGGGCTTAGTTGCTCCGCGCATGTGGAATCTTCCCGGACCAGGGCTCGAACCCACGTCCCCTGTATTGGCAGGCGGATTCTTAACCACTGCGCCACCAGGGAAGCCTGGAAAACGTTTTCAAAATGAGCAATTATATGTTGAGGCTGCTCACTTTCTCTCCCCAGGGAACTCACTGAGTGATTAAAAGTGATCTTGACAAGTTGGTTCTAAGCTAGGTTTACATCTTAAAATGAAGACAGGTTTCATTTATTTTAATTAAGTAAAAAATAAGGTGTATTTTTTACATGGCAGGGGTTCTGGTTCACCAAACTCCCATCTATCTTAATATTGGGATATGGAGGCCAAACATCAGATGAGGGTGGACTGCTCAGACTGTACTCGAAGTCCTCAGTTCTGGATCGAGTAGTGAAGACTTCTGTCACTTACCCTTTGTGACAGAGGGAGAAGGATGCCCATTTTTCTCTCACCTTTCCTAAAACCAGCATTCTTAGGAAAGTGGTTGTCAGGAAGAGGCAGGCTTTCCCTGAGGGATGGGAGGGACCTGCGTAGTGCAGAGAGGGAGGTTAGCATTTGCTGTAACACATCTTTTGGGGAAGTCTCTGTCAGTGTGGAGTTCCTTTTTTCAAACCTATAAATGGAAGGAGAATGAAGACAGGTTTTGCTCCACTGCCCTCTGGGCCACAGGAATGCACATGTGCCTCTGTTTTAGTGCCGGCCTTCTCCCTTTCTTTCCCTTCCTCCCCTTCTTTCTCTCTTTCTCCACCTCGGGATAATGATTAATTAGTGAATTCCATCTCTGTGATCTGAAAGAAAAGGAGTATGTAGTGACTAATCTACACTCATGTAGTAGTTTAGTCATGAGGAGATTCTGGCTCCATAAATATTAAATCCTTAAAAAAGGAATTTCCATGCATGGTTACCCAGTTACTTTGGGCCTGTGATGCTTTCTTTTATCTTCCTGTTCTCCTTACTTACAGACTCGCCATCAGGCTGTGAGGATGGGACAGGGCTGAAGAACTGTTTTTTCTTTCTGTTAAGGGCCAGTGACCCCCTGGGGGATGGGGTGCAGGGAAATCCAAAATCAGTTTGGAAAATTAGATGGAAGAAATAATAGCGCTTTTAGGTAAAGAGCCAACATAGAAAACATTATTCTCATATAAGCTTTTTAAATTAAAGAGAGTAAAGGTCTAATTCAGGTGCAGTGAGTAGTGACAAACATGTTTATTGTAGGTGTTACATCTAAGTATGAAGCAGAGAGAGAAAAGAAATATGCAGACAGATGGCAATAATTAGTAAAGCCATAACTAGGGAGAGAAAGAAAAGATAAAAAGTAAGAAACTGTTTTGAAGGCAGTTGTAACGATAGACACAGGAGCTCACAATATGCTTAGATATGCATGTGCTGTCGTATTCACACCTGCTTCTCTCCCAGCCCTTAAAGACAGTTTCCATTTTAAGAACCCAAATTCAGGAACTTCTCGATTAAGCGTTGTTTGGCTGTGGTTTCATCATCCGGTTAGTACTGTGCATGAAAACTGCCATACCTATATTTGGGAAGCTATAACAGACTGCCGAAGACTTGAGAAGTTGTGATTAAAGTTATTTATCAGTATAGCGCTCTAAAAGTATTAACTCAATTATAATTTTGTCCCCAGTTCATAAGTTGTTGAAATATCTGCCTGATGTTCTAAAAAGCACTAGAATTTAAAAATTCTTCTCATCTCGTTAACTTTTTTCTTTCACAAACTAAAATTTTTTAAATTGCAGTAAAATGTATTGACCCCTTAATTTTATAACAAGCTACTCAAGAGACTAGAAAATGGTTTTAAACGCATGAGAGTATATTTCTTTTAGGAATAAAGTGGCTTTTGTCTATAGGATTATGTATGATTAAGGTTTTTTTTTAAAATGATTCCTTGGGAAAGTGTTGAATGTTATATGTTAATTTGTAGCATGAAGGGATTCTTGAGGCTTTTAAAAGTGTTTCAGCTAAGGAAGCTCAAGACTATGGCATTTGGGACTTCCCTGGTGGCACAGTGGTTAAGAATCCGCCTGCCAGTGCAGGGGACAGAAGTTGGAGCCCTGGTCCGGGAAGATCCCACATGCTGTGGAGCAACTAAGCCCGTGCGCTACAACTACTGAGCCTGTGCTCTAGAGCCCCCGAACCACAACTACTGAGCCCATGTGCCACCACTACTGAAGCCCGCGTGCCTAGAGGCCGTGCTCCACAACAAGAGAAGCCACCGCAATGAGAAGTCCCCGCACCGCAACAAAGAGTAGCCCCCGCTCACTGCAACTAGAGAAAGCCTGCGCACAGCAACGAAGACCCAGCGCAGCCAAATAAATAAATAAGTAAATTTATTGAAAAAGACTATGGCTTTTGTTTTTTAATAACAGTGATCACAAAAATGGATGATACTCTTGGCATTTGACCCATGGGTAGTGTGAAACTAAGCCAAGGACTAGAAGTTCTCTGCTCATGGTCGGGTGGTCCAGGGCCATGGGGTTGATTGCAGCTGTGTTGGGGTGGTCTGCCCAAGAACAAAGGGATTTCCTCATGCTCATTTACTGGATGAAGGTGATGCTAACATGAGCCATTTAGATCTCCTGAGTGACTGTGGTGGTGCTAGTAAAGCACTTGTAATATTACACATGCCTAAAGAAGTGCTCTACGTTCCACTACTAGTAACTTTTTTTTATTGCTCTGAAACCAATAAGTGGCCCAGTTACATTATACATGCTTTTGATCACTTTGGTATGTGATCAATTAAAAGTTTTCCTCTTTAATGTCATCTTACTAGCCAGATAGTGGGATTTAAATCTGATACATTGCCTCTCTCTGTTTTTGTTTTTGCCAGCTAGTATCTTTTTATAATTAAAAACTTAAAATTTACTGTTACACAGACACATGTGGAGGAAGAAGTTAAAATCCTATGCCTCTGCCTATTAAAGGAAACCACTTTTAATAGTTTAGCGTGTGTGCTTCCAAGCATTTTCCATCGTGGAAAACTTTCCATGAAGGCATATGTATCCCTAATTCATTCCTTTTAAGGGTTGCATTATATTGTAAAATATGAGCATATCATAATTTAACTCTTTGGCTATTGATATGCACTTGGGCTATTTCCAGTTTTTTGCCCTTACAATCAACACAGCAGTGAAATTCTTGGTATATATACTTTTATGCAACGTGGAGGTATTTTATGCTGGCTAGATCCCTAGGAGTGGAATTGCTGAGTGAAGGTAGTGTATTTAAAATAACTCTTATATTTTGTGTCTTATTTTAGAGAAATCTTCTCCATCCCAGGATTCAACACAGCGTCTCCCTTGTTTCCTTTAAATGCTTTTTTAGTTGAAAAAAATATTTAGCGTTTTAATCACTTTGGAGTTATTTATATATGAAGTGTGAAATAAGACTCTAATCTTTTTTGCCACATGAATATCAGATTGTCCCAACACCACTTATTGAGTCGTCTGTTTTCCTCACAGATTTCAAATTCTTTCTCATTATGTTCTTAATTCTCATATATAGATATGTATCTATATATAGGTGTTTTTGTACTTTCTACCATTCTGTTGATTTGTTTATTCCTACACTGATATCATACTGTTTTGATATCTGGTAGGGAAAATCCTTCCTTAATTCTTCTTTTTCAAAAATTTCTTAACCTTAAGCATTTATTTACTTTTCCAGAAGAACTTTATAATCTGTTAAGCAATATTTTAGTGCCTGTTTAAATGGTTTTTCATACCTTTGGTTTTATTTTTATATATGATTTATTCATTCAGTAATATGCATTTTTTCTTCTTCTTCTTCCATTTCAGAGTCCTGTGTGTGGAAACTCACACGAGTCAGTTCAGTCTAGAAGGGTAGTCATTTCTCATAACATGGACAAGGCTCTGAAAGAAGGTAAGGATTAAGTTAGGATATATAATTACCATGGGAAGCAATTCATTATGTTCTAAAAGGAAAATAATCATTCCTAGCAAATTTATCCTTGTCTACATGTTGCATTTGAATTTTTTCTTCATGAATTTTTACTTGAAGACTTAATAAATGCATCCATATTTTAGTTAAATGGATGGGATCTAAACATTGATTAAGTAGGAATTTGCAGGTCACATGAAACTACCCAGCTAAGTGGAGCTAGTTCCAGGATAGGAAGCAAGGATCTGCTCTCTGTTACCTAAAGTAGGTATCAGGAAACTTTGTTTCTTTTAGATATAAACTAGAGAAGGTGCGTTGGGGCTGAGTACACTCAGGCTCGCTCATGGACAAACCAGTTAACGAAATTTAGGGATATCAGTCAACCTTATAAAAGAATGAAGGACATTCACGTGAAACTTGTATTAAGGATGATTGGAAAGGGGATTGTGGCGGGTACAATATTATCTGTCTAGAAATGGGGACAAGTAAGTGTAATTACAAATATTAAAGTTTAAAAGAGAATAATATATTTTGATCAAATTAAAGTTTAAAAAGATATTTTAAAAATTAAATTTCTAAAAACTGATAATTTCAGTTATATGTACAGAAAAAAATGTCTGAGGTTTTTCAGATGAAAATACATGGTGTTAAATATGAAGTTAGGAGAGAACTGGCAGCTATACCAGACACCCTTAAAAGGTTTTCTCCTGAAGTTACATTTCCTAGAAAACTGACAGACGATAGACTTTTTTGTTTGTTTGTTTTGTTTTTGCGGTATGCGGGCCTCTCACTGTTGTGGCCTCTCCCGTTGCGGAGCACAGGCTCCGGATGCGCAGGCCCAGCGGCCATGGCTCACGGGCCCAGCCGCTCCGCGGCATGTGGGATCTTCCCAGACCGGGGCACAAACCCGTGTCCCCTGCATCGGCAGGCGGACTCTCAACCACTGCACCACCAGGGAAGCCCAGAAGATAGACTTTTAAAAATCTTTTTGACTTGCTATTAAATCTTACTAGATTCATAGCCTAATTTTCACTAGGCTCCCCTGAATTATCTCACTAATGTGGGCCAGAGAATTTAATTCAGTAATTATCGCGTACCTGCTGTTTGTTTGCTCAGTAGACCTGGACTACTCTAAGTAGACAGACTACTTAGACTGTCCAAGGATTAGATGCTGACACAGCGGAAGCAGAGCTAGTACCTCAAAGAGCATGACTTCCCCCTCCCCATAGGCTCAACTTATCTTGTTCATGGCCCACTCTTCCTTCCTTCCTTCCTTCCTTCCTTCCTTCCTTCCTTCCTTCCTTCCTTCCTTCCTTCCTTCCCTCCTTCCCTCCTTCCCTCCTTCCCTCCTTCCCTCCTTCCCTCCTTCCCTCCCTCCCTCCCTCCCCCCCTCCCCCCCCCCTCCCCTCTCTCTTTCTTTCTTGCTGTGTTGGGTCTTCGTAGCTGCACGCGGGCTTTCTGTAGTTGCGGCGAGCAGGGGCTACTCTTCGTTGTGGTGTGTGGGCTTCTCATTGCAGTGCCTTCTCTCGTTGTGGAGCACAGGCTCTAGGCGCACGGGCTCAGTAGTTGTAGCACATGGGCTCAGTAGTTGTGGCTCATGGGCTGTAGAGCGCAGGCTCAGTGATTGTGTTGCACGGGCTTAGTTGCTCCGCGCATGTGTGATCTTTCCGGACCAGGGCTCGAACCCGTGTCCCCTGCATTGGCAGGTGGATTCTTAACCACTGCGCCACCAGGGAAGTCCCTCATTCATGACTCTTTACCTAGTGGTAGGAAATATCTGTCCATTTTTGTTGAATGAATGAATAGATCAACCAGTGACATAACCTAATAACCTCAAAATCTTCCCAGAAGATGACTTTCGTTATGCACACAGAGAGTAATTATTAATTGCATTTTTGAAAACTTTGTACACCGTAAAGGACCATCTATATGATCAGTGAAATTGTTGTTCTTATCATTATCGTTGGGGCAGTTCCTGGTGGAATGCGGACTGTTTCTTTGTGCCAAGAGACTCAGGTCATGGACATTTACAACCTGCGGGGCTCTACCTCTTGGGCATGGAAGATTGCACCCTGAGTTATCCTGGGGAGAAGGCAGAGATGGAAAATGGCTCTCTCGGAGCTTCTCTCTCATACTGTTTACTTAGGTTGAGTCATTCCTTGTTCTGAACATTTATAGATAGAGACTTAACCTAGCATCACATTTTCTAGACTACATGGTAGCTTTTTAACTGGTCTCTTCACCTCTAATAATTCTCTACTTTGTTACCCTAAATCCTCTTTTCAGGTTAATCTAACTAAAGCTGAAAAGTTCTAATCATGTTATTTCATTCTCTCTAATCTTCAGTGATTCCCTCTTACCTACTTATTTCTTTGAGAGCCGTCCTAGAAATTAGATGTATTTGAGTGATAATAGCATCTGAATTTTTGTTGGCTGTTATGCCTTTAGAAGAAAATCTCTTTGCTTGGCAGTGAGAATAAGTGTTCTTTCACTTCTCACTGTGGTTTGTTACATTTCTTACGCTTATTTCTTAATGAAAACCATAAAATGATTTTATGATCATAAATTTCTGTCTCCTTGAATTGACCTAGAAGGTATATTTAAAAACATTTTGTTCATATGTGTACTTGTGTAGGTGAGTGTATGTAGTTAGGTAATACATACTTAGAATCATGGCTTTGTTTTGTACTTTTTATATTTGTTATATTTTTATGATACTTAGTTTGAAGAGGGGTACTGATGAGCTATTGATGGAAGATATGCCTGTGGCTAACATATATCTCTATTACTGAGTACAGATTTTTGTCAGTATTTATTTTTATCCATTTCTCACCAAAACCTATTATCAGAGGAGTATTTTAGGTGTGTAATAATTAGAGTATGCAGTGTGGTTAACAAATGTAGTGAGACATTATGTAGGTGAATGTGCCCTTCACATAAATCTTTTAGCTGAAAAGATCTTATTTGAGATTAAGTCTCTTATAATTGCTCTTAATTTCCTGCTTTAATTTGAAATTAAATTTTAATGAAAGGAAAAATGCTTCTATTTTTCCAAACGTTTTGGTTTGCAGATTTATTTGCCACTAGCTAAAAATTCTTTGGCATGAAAACTTTGTTTGATACAAGAGTACGAGAGAAAGAATTGCAAATGAACAAATTAGCAGTGTTTTACTGGCAAGGTGTGTGTCATCATGCTCTTGTTGCTTGGCCTCGGGGTTCCCAGAAGGAGGGTAAAAGGCTATAAAATCCTGGAGGTCATGTAATCCAGCCCCACCGTCTCAGGAAGTAATTTTTCCATGTCATCCTTGTCCATTAGATACTCAGCTTGTTTAAAAATTTCTTATGATGGAAGATTCGTCATCTAATATGGCAGCCTCTCGAATAGCTTTAATGTTTTTATTCGGTTCTTCCTTATGTTGAACAGGAAAAACAACTTCCTTGTGATTTCCACCCATTGGTCCTATTTGTACTGTCTAGAGCAATTTAGAATTAAAAAAAAAAAATCAGGGGGTTTGGTACCAAGATAGAATATTTAAAGATTGGGCTATCTGAGAAAATCCAGTACCTATGGCCACCACACCCCCAAAATTCTAGTTAGATGAGAATCTCTCATTTTGAAAGGCTTCAGGGCAGAGTGTGTCTTCCCTTGTTTTGTTTTCTACTCTCTTTAAATTTTAAACAGTGAGGGACTTCCCTGGCGGTCCAGCGGTTAAGACTTTGCCTTCCAGTGCAGGGGGTGTGGGTTTGATACCTGGTCGGAGAGCTAAGATCCCACATGCCAAGAACACCAGAACATAAAGCAGAAGCAATATTGTAACAAATTCAATAAAGACTTAAAAAAAAAAAATGGTCCACATCAAAAAAAAAATGGTCCACATTTTTTTTTTTTTTTTGCGGTATGCGGACCTCTCACTGCTGTGGCCTCTCCCATTGTGGAGCACAGGCTCCGGATGCGCAGGTTCAGCGGCCATGGCTCACGGGCCCAGCCGCTCCGCGGTATGTGGGATCTTCCCGGACCGGGGCACGAACCCGTGTCCCGTGCATCGGCAGGCAGACCCTCAACCACTGCGCCACCAGGGAAGCCCGGTCCACATATTTTAAAGTGACTACTAAATAGCAGGTGGCCAGCTTCCAGTAGAAAAGCCATCTCGGTGTCTATTGCTTTCACCCAAGTTTGACGCGTTGCTCTGTCTCTTCCTGGTAGTGTTTGACTACAGTTACAGAGACTACATCCTGTCCTGGTATGGAAGCCTCAGCAGAGACGAGGGGCAGCTCTACCACCTGCTTTCCGAGGACTTCTGGGAAGTTGTCAGACGGCTGCGCCACAGGCTGAGCCGCGTGGACATGGTCAGAGTTGTCTGCAGTGATGTCGTGAGAGCTTTACTCGCTCACTTCTGTGACCTGAAGGCGGCAGATGCCAGGTAACTGTTATAATGGGAGCAACCTCCCCTTCACCTTTATTCACAGTAGAATATTTTCCTTATTGAGAGGGTCGTTGAAGTCAAGACAAAACTCGGGCACATTCATCCTGTTGCTGGCACTCGGCTGGAAATGTAGACATATTGGGGGGGATAATTATAATGTTCTGATAGAGTAAACTTAAAAAAATTTTTAACAGAAAACCACGTTGTGGACTTGTTTGCTTTTGTAAATAACTGAAACAGTGACATGAATTTTATGGAGCCAGCAGCACTATCATGAATGTATTTAGACAGTATTAAGGGTGCCTAGAAACAGGACATTTAAATATAGCGCTTTACACTTGGAAGAGTCTCAGTGAGTTTTCAGTTTTCAGGAAAGTTTAAATGAAGTTCATTTCTTGTGTGCGTGTGAGTCCTGTGTTAAGAGCTCTGTTGCGTCACAATATCCTGAAAATTGATTTTTAAAAGGAACTCAGTGTTGGAGCATGTGGGCTGTGATTGGAGAAGGTCTTCCAATGTGAAAATTGCTAATATTTAGGCTTTAGTTAGCCTTTTGCTCTGTTACACGGGAAAGGTCTGTGTCTGTGAGTTGACTCTGCCTATGGAAGAAGACTGCAACAAGGCCTTTCTGTGCTCATAACAAATTCTTATTCTCTTAGGTTTGCGGATAGGATTTTAAGTGTTTGTCTTACTCTTGTGTGAGTGACAGCATGGTGACTCATAGCACCTCTAACTGGGACATAAAAAGCAGTCTTACTGCAATAAGTAGCCTTCTGCCTGTTTGCATCTGGACTCAGTTGGAGTAGCAGCGGGCTCCCTACAGCTCCTGTGGCCTCTTCTCATTGACAGTGCTCTGCCTCTGCCGTCGGGGACGAGAGAAAGTATTTGCAAAATACGTAAGGGGATGAGTAAGCAGAGGCATCCTCGTTGGGCAGGTGGGAACTCACATTCTTCTAAGAAGCCCTGTCTTGCGGCTCTGTCAGAAAGTACTCCCTGTCCTGCCTGTGAGGTTGCTCTGGGGCCTGGCTGCCAAGGGCGCTTGGTCGTGCAGCAGCAGCCCTCTGTCCTTGGCTGTGCCGCCTCTTCCCACGAGTTGTCCCCTCTCCCCATGTCCACGCAGCTCAGGTTCACGTGGCCAGAATCCACAGGGCCGCCATATGCCTGTTCTTCTCCAGCTTGCTGCCCCCGGTGTGTTTTGCAAACTTTAAAAATAAAACCAGGAATACATTTTATATTGTGATGCAGTTTCATCAAATAATGCTCAGTACCTGTGAAAACTTTGATATTTTTTGTTCTTTACCATTTAAAAAAAAATGGCATTTGAGACTAAATTTTATTTTGTTCCTTGTGGGTCACAACCCACGGTTTGAAAAAATTACTGTAGAGCTACAGTTTTCAGATTTCGTGGTCTCAGAATCCCTCTACACTCATAAAAGTTATCAAGGACCTGAAAGAGCTTCTGTTTAAGCAGGTTAGAGCCGTGGTGTCCCAGGGCCGGCTTGTGCTGGGTGCGGGAGCGGACGGTGCACGTCTCTCAACTCTGAGGTCAGCGATGATCACCTTGTCGGTTTGTAATTGGCCATGGCGTGGGTATTTACTCCTTGAAATTGGCAAATGCTACAAATCGGACCTTTTTTCCCCCTTGGAGAGCCAGTTGAACATTTACCAGCTCACCACTCATCCTATCGGTCAATATTTACCATATTAGATATTAAACTAAGACATTTTTTTTTCCCCCCGGTACGCAGGCCTCTCACTGCTGTGGCCTCTCCCGTTGCGGAGCACAGGCTCTGGACGCGCAGGTTCAGCGGCCATGGCTCACGGGCCCAGCCGCTCCGCGGCATGTGGGATCTTCCCGGACCCGGGGCACAAACCCGTGTCCCCTGCATCGGCAGGCAGACTCTCAACCACTGCGCCACCAGGGAAGCCTGAGAGTATATTTTTCACTGAGACATTTATTTACCAGCTTCTGAAATTACTGCTTTTGTGGATAATATAAAGATATTGTGATGAGTAAGCATCACAATAATAGAAACAGAGAATTGATTCCATTTTAGAAGCTCCTTTCCTGTGGAATTCCAGTTTTCTCGTGCCAAGGGTACATTTAGGCTATGCCTAGAAGCTTCTAGTTGATGATTCTTATTAAAGGAAAAAAAATCTACCATTGTTCTCTGACATTATGGATATTTGAAAAAGTGCCAGTAGGTCACTGGTGTTTTGCATATAGATGATCGTGCCCTGGAGGTGAATGCTGGGGATCTAATATCTGACTGTGCATCACCTTCTACAGATCACACAGTGAGAGTAGCAGAAACCTAGGGTCAATGGTTATCTCGGTACTTGCCTGCCCCAGGTAAACAGTGCCCTCGCCCTGGAAATCACCCTTGGTGTACAGGTTTCCACTGGCTGCAAAATGACTGTGGCAGCCAGGAAGCACCCAACTGAGTTGGCCACTATCAGGCAAGAGAATAATAAATTGCATTAATAAAAGCATCGCATCCTCTGGTTGACTGTTAGGCAGTTGTGTGAGGCAGTTTTCCGGTCAGCCTGTATTCATTTCCCAGCTGACGTTCTGTTGGCTGCTTTAAGCCAATCCAGATCACACTTAATTTTTGCCTCTGCTTCCTCTTCCTTTGCCCCATCTGTCTTGTCCAGCATGTTTCAGAAAAACCTAAAGATGATTGTTTTTATGCTGTTACATCAATGGCATCTTTAATTTCACAGCCTCCTTTTTACAATCTGTGTATTTTGTTTACTGGTCAAGCACAGGCATGTTGTTTAAGGCACAAAATAATGCTTGTTTTCACATATATTTCTTCTGTATCTCTGAAATTTTTTTCCTTTTCACTTTAACAATCTCTGATTATGGTGTAGCGTTAAAGAGTCTGGACTTGAGAGTCAGACAGAACAGGACCTGAGAGTTATTTCTACCATTTGTTACCTCTGTGACTTTGGACCGTTCACGTGATCATTCAGATCCTTAATACTCTCATCTATAAAACGGTGATGATGATACCTGCTTCTAGATGTAGGTGGGAAGATTAAATAATACTGCACGTATGAAGTGTATGGAAGGGTAATGTCCTTTTGCTCACTCACGGCATGAGAACCCAGAGGTAAGTACTAGTAGTTGGAGTAAACAAGTGGCAGATCCACACTGACAGGAGGACGCTGCCGGGAGCTGGTGACCCTGGTTTAATGCTTTGTTAGATTTTTTATTTTTTTTTGGAGAAATGAAGCTATAGATCACATTTAGGGAGAGAGCTAGGAGACTTAAAAATAATCTAGTTAAAGAGCTGCTCACCCCTTTCTAGATTGTTGCTGTGACTTGGGAGTCGTGTATGAGGGTTGATGCTACTTAAGGTTGGAAATCCCGAAAGGCCATGCATTTGCATTTTTCCAGATTAGTCTGTGGTTGAGAAAATTACTGACTGTTGATATAGTGAAAGAGTGGACCTAGTTATTAAAACTGTTGCGTTGCCCATTTGAAATTTTTTTTTACCTAATGGTACATAACCAAGCTGTTTCTAGAAACGTCTTTCCTTCCCTTTCCCTCTCTTCATGTATTTATTTTTTTCAGACATGAAGAACAGCCGAGGCCCTTTGTGTTGCATGCATTCTTGAGGAACTCAGATGATGAAGTAAGATTTCTACAAACGTGTTCTCGGGTTCTGGTGTTTTGTCTCCTTCCCTCAAAGGATGTCCAGTCTCTCAGCTTACGCATAATGCTTGCAGAAATTCTCACAGCAAAAGGTAGACTTTCATAACTAATTGATATTACTAATGCGATACTTGTGCAAGCTAATGTGCTACATACGAATGTGATAACACTTTATACAACACCTATGCAGACCTTGTATACTGTGGGACATACGGGAATTAAAGTATTTTCAAAAGGTCAGGTTTAAATGTCACTCAGAGAAGGCATCACTTGGCCCTACGTGATAAACAGATGTTTCATATAACATATTACCAAATACATAGTCCACTCTGCTGTTTATAATAGGTAACCAGTCCTTATGCCCACCACAGTGTAGCATCCACCTGGGATAGATTTTGAGTCACCCAGGCCAGTTACGTGCTTTATGAAAGACTGTCTATACTCAAACTGCAGTATGCGTTTGCTTAAAATACCTTTGCTTCAGGATTCATTGGCAATGCCTATATGTGACTTAGAATAAATAGAAGAGGGACTGTACCACAAAATAATGTGGTTGTTAGAAAAAAAGTGTATCCAGGGAAATGCTTAGCTAGGATAAGGAAAAATGGAAGAAGATATCATCTGAGAGAAACTTTTCCTATCTCAGAATCTCAAACAAATAACGTTGTGTTTGATGTGCCGTGATTTAATATCTCATTTATTATCTCTGGGTTAGCCAGCTGTACCCATTAGCTGGTATAGCTAACCACAGAGAAAAGGGGAACTTTCTAACCTAAAGTTAGTGGGATGAATCTGTCATAGTGTCATTGACTTTTTTAACAGCTTCCTCCCTGAGGTCTGTTTCACCAGTTGGGAGAATGTTAACTTTCATCTTTTGGCAGACAAAACATATTGAGCCTTATAAAAGAAATCAAAGGGAAAAAAATGAATGTACTTAATTTTGATAGCTTTGTTAACAACTTGGGTTGTTAACAGATGGCTTTCTTTCATTATTCTTTTACATGTGACTCATTTGTTAAAACGACCACTTGGTTGTAGCCATAACTAGTAGCAAACCCAGAGGGATGGGTAGCTGTGTGTGGGGGTGTGTGTGTGGGTGTGTGTGTGTGTCTGTGGCCCATTTGGGTAGTTTTAAAATGTTTCCCAGATGTAGTTTCAATTATATAACATGAAAGCGGTTCCTTTAAAGGAGAATACCCTTTTTAAGTGGTGCTCTCTTCTCTGTCCCACAGTCTTAAAGCCAGTAGTGGAGTTACTTAGTAATCCAGATTACATTAACCAGATGTTGCTTGCCCAGTTGGAGCACAGAGAACAGGTGAATGAACATCACAAGAGAGCCTACACCTATGCTCCCTCCTATGAAGAGTTCATCAAGCTTATTAACAGCAACTCTGATGTTGAGTTCTTGAAGCAACTAAGGTATTTGGTCTTTAATTATAGCGTGACAGTGCTACTGACTATCCTTCTCTACCTAGTTAGGTAAAAAAAAAACACAAAAAACTGTGGTTGTCAGGGAAGAAGAAATAAAGGAAGTCCATAAAACGTACTAATCAGTAACAACAAAATGTATCCAGCTTCTCCCTTGTCAGCGGAATTCGTCCAAAGTATCATGTTTTTCAAATAATTAGGTTATAATAGAAAGCTGTTCAGTTGTTAGAACCTGCGTAGCTGCTCAGGTGCTTACCTTGGAAAAGAAGTGGACGGAAATACTGTTTTTTGGCGGGGGGGGTTTAAAGGATAATTTTTTTAAAAATATTTATTTATTTATTTTTGGCTGCGTTGGGTCTTCGTTGCTGCGCGCAGGCTTTCTCTAGTTGAGGCGAGCAGGGGCTACTCTTCGTTTCAGTGCACGGGCTTCTTACTGCGGTGGCTTCTCTTGTTGCGGAGCATGGGTTCTAGGTGTGCGGGCTTCAGTAGTGATGGCACATGGGCCTCCGTAGTTGTGGCTTGCTGGCTCTAGGGTGCAGGCTCAGTAGTTGTGGCGCACGGGCTTAGTTGCTCCGCAGCATGTGGGATCTTCCTGGACCAGGGCTCAAATCCATGTCTCTTGCGTTGGCAGGTGGATTCTTAACCACTGCGCCACCAGGGAAGCCCAATGCTGTGTTTTTAAAATTACAGTGTAGACCATTTGTGTTGATTTTCATTTTTCTTAGGAAATACAGAGGCCCAGGTTTGGGAATAAAGGGTTCTTGACTAATTGTTTTGAGAAAACACATTTGAAATATACCCCAGGAATCTAATTTATAGGGGAATTCAGTCTCCTTTACGGTACTTGGGATATTTTTAGGGGTGAGTGTGTGTGTTTATTTTTAATTTTTAAAATACAGGTTATGCATATACAGTATGATTATATAGTATTGTGTAGTTTGTGGATTTTCTAGGCTTCTGTTTCTCTAGTTACCCTTCTGTTTTAGTGTCCCCAAATAAACATGCATGGGAAGAAAGGAAACTCTGGCCTGTCAGTTTTGCTTCTGATAGGTAATTTTTGTAAGTCTCTGGCGGAAAAGTAAAATATTGGCTGAAATTGGGTCTTTGAACTGTTTGAGGGCTTTGGACTTGCCACATTTATTTGCCCCTGAACCAGGGTCAACATTAAAGTGAGTTATGCTGCTACATTTTCTAATCTGAATAATACACCCTCTAAGAAGCACACACTGTGGATGCCTCTGTGTTCTCGTAAACTGTGCTGTGTCTTAATCTAGGTCCCACAAATGTATAATGATGGGTTCGATTGTATGACTTTGTTTATAAGTAATTTAATTCTTGTGAGATATAGTCTCTGAAGATTTTAATCATGTTTCTCTTTCCATTCATAATCTTGAATAGGCTATATGGTACTTATTTATTACAGATTTGTGATTATTTATGTCTGAATCTAGAAATTCCTTTTTCATAATTGTGGCACTTGAGCTGATAGAGAACCCAAGAGCCAGTATTCCAAGTTTGTCACCTGAGGCTTACAGGTCACATCTACTCAAAGATCATCCTTACTGTGGCTTCCTCTGACTCCTTTTGAAATGTCATTCCACAGAAAGTGAAAGAGCCCACAGGTCAGACACCCTTGTTGCTTCCTCGTCGCCTTAAAATTCTCAACACGACAACCGACACACACCAAGCTCTGGTTCTAGAGATGCTGTTCAAACTTATACTCTAATATTCCTCTCCCTGGTGCTTTTATAATATTGTTCCCAGATGTGCTGTGTGTGGCGTGACCAAGGTAATGTGATGACCACCCTCCATGGAATTACAGTTTCCTCCTAAGACTGTTTATGAGCAGGTGATACCTCATGTTGATAAATTGTGGGTGCATTGAATTCCTAAGCATTTTCCTCTGCCAGACAGTCTCTCCACAGTAAGGTCAGACATGGACCATTTGAAAACTCCAAGGAAGTTTAAGATAACAATCTAGAATCTAGTATTCATTCTTCTTCCAGACTTCTGCATGAGTGTTCTATTTTCTGAACCAAACAAAAGATTCCAGCACTGCACACATGGTGACATAGTTAATGGTGTAACAAAAAGGCACCAAAAGACATTTTTTGATCAGAACTAATTATTTTGAATGATCAGCTATTGGTACTCTAGCACCATCTGTCATTTTGTTTCTGAGCACAGTTCCTATATTATGAGTGGATCTTGGTAAGAATTGATGGCTTACCTTCTTCAAAATGTACTAGCGAAAGTCTCCAGACTATTTGAAATACTATGAATGTCTTAATGTTGGCAGTTTGTCATCGAGTAGGTAAAGAAGTAGCTCAGCAAGAGCTGCCTTTTAGAAAAACAGAAGCATGGTATCTACTGTCCCAGGATGACTGGACAGCCTGCTTTCGTCACGGTCGGCGTGTTATGGATTGCCCTCACCGTGTGGCAGAAGATTACACTAGAAGTGCTGCATAATCATTTTCCCCTTTCCCTCTCATACGTGATGGAACAAAAACAGTATAAGCACTTAAATCTGTTTTGACATCACTTCCTCTCGATCTCATAAATAGGGCAACACTGAAGGGTATCCCACTGGGGGTCCCAGGAAGCAGGCCCTCTGTTGAGCGCCGGGAGACTTAAGGGGCCGTAGAAAAGCCGAACTAAAGAATGGCTTTTTCAAAAATTGAGATATAAGTCACATACCATAGAATTCAACAATTTTAAAGTGGACAGTTCCGTGGTTTTTAGTGTATTCAGAGGCCGTGCAACCATACCCACTAATTCCAGACTGGTTTCATCACCCTAAAAAGAAACCTTATACCCATTGGCGGTCATTTCCCATCCTTCTCCTCCCCCCAGCCCTTGGGCACCACTTGTGTGCTTTCTGTCTCAGTAGATTTGCCTCTTCTGGACATTTCGTGTAAATGGAATCATACGATGTGTGTCCTTTTGTGTCTGGCTTCTTTCACTCAGCATAATGTTTTCGAGGTTCCTCCAGGTTGCAGTATATATCAGTACTCCATTTTTTTGGCTGAATACTATTCCACTGTATGAATATACCATATCCTGTTTATCCATTTATCAGTTAGTGGAAGATTTAGGTTGTTGCACTTTGAAGAATGCCTTTTGAATGATCATTGAGCATCTTCAGGAGTACTATCAGTGACTGCTGATAACTGAGACTAAAATAAAGTGTTGCAGGTTCCTAACCTCTTCCTCTCACCACCTCCCCTCACTCTAAATACCTGCCACCAACAAGGAGTGTTGGAGTACAGACACCAGGAAGGGGTGTTCATTTAGTGCATTATTCCTTTTCCACATATTGTCTTCTCTTTTGTGTCCTCCACCTTACTGTTAGAAACACCTTACTTTAGGTTTCAATGGGGAGAACACTTGGAGGTACTTTGGTGATTAGACAATCAGACTCTTAAAGTGCCTTGTCTATTAGAAGCACAAAGAATCCATTTTCAGATTTAATTAAGTGGACGTAATGACCTATTCTTCTGACCTCCATCCCTTTGTAAGCTTTCAGTTCCTCGTGTAAATCTTGGGAAGTATGTTGATAACTTCCTTTAGACAGGCTGCAAAATTCTCTTGTAACAAGGGGCGTGAACTTCTTCAGAGATCAGATGCGCCTGACAACATCAGCTCTGGGATCGTAATCCTGAAGAATGTATAGTCTCCTCAACAAGCCTGGCAAAGAACCTTAGGAGAAAATACTGTGAAAGGCATTCTTGTCAATGATAGATACACACATCCAGAGTTGCTCTCTGTATACTTGTGTAAATAGTGCATTGTCCTGGGGCATCTTTCCTGGACCTGTGACCACGAGACAGTTCCTTGGGCATTGCTTTATTGTGACATTTTAGGTAGTTCTCTTCCATGTGGCACTGGTATATCTTTCGTCCTTGGGGTGGGTGTCCCTTTTCCTTGTACCTGAGGCACAGATCTGAGGACTAATTTTTACTCCCTGCTTCTTGCCCTAGAGAGGCTACCAGGAACAACTCTGTGATGGGAGAGATTGATCTTTTTGCTCAAAGAGTAGGTGATGCTGCATAAATTATCTTGTTACTTGGCTGCTTACTGTTCACCTGATTAAAAAAAGTTGCCCTCTATTTAAGGGTCAGTTCTGCTCACTCGTATTGACAGGCAGAATTGCTTTTTATCAGACTTCCGTCTACAACCCACGTTGATGAGGCCTATCGGCCACATAGCACGAGTGGAGCTGCTTTCTTCAGCCATAGTCTCAACTCTGTGTTGTTTTTCTGGTACAGTGAGAGTCCTCTGCCCTCTGACTTTATTAGGCTTTTAGGTCATTATCTTCAAATTGCTCTCAGTAAAATTTTGGGGTAGGCTGCATAAGCCACAGAATGCGTCTCATTTAGACTGAGTGAAACCATCCACTTTTATTTTATACATATTTGGGAGTTAAGATGAATGTTTTCTAAAGGAAAGAGTCATTCAGCTCTGCCAGGCTGGAGTGCATTAAAAATAAACAAACAACAACAACAAACCCTTAAAGGTGCTATTTGTAATTCTGCAGTACTTTGTTGTTTTCTCTGAGCGACCATGAGATCTTTTCACAGTAGGACTATAAAGCTAGAAATGTGTCCTTCACGTATACTAAGTTAGTGGGGTTTTTGTTTGTTTTAACATCTTTATTGGAGTGTAATTGCTCTACATTGCTGTGTTAGTTTGTGCTGTATAACAAAGTGAATCAGCTATACGTATACTTATATCCCCATATCCCCTCCCTCTTGCGTCTCCCTCCCACCCTCCATATCCCACCCCTCTAGGTGGTGACAAAGCACCGAGCTGATCTCCCTGTGCTGTGCGGCTGCTTCCCAATAGCTATCTATTTTACATTTGGTAGTGTATACATGTCCATGCCACTCTCTCACTTTGTCCAGTTTACCCTTCCCCCCTCCCCGTGTCCTCAAGTCCATTCTCTACATCTGTGTCTTTATTCCTGTCCTGCCCCTAGGTTCTTCAGAACCTTTTTTTTTTCGTTTTTTTTTTTTTTAGATTCCATTTATGTGTGTTAGCATACGGTATTTGTTTTTCTCTTTCTGACTTACTTCACTCTGTATGACAGACTCTAGGTCCACCCACCTCACTACAAATAACTCAATTTCGTTTCTTTTTATGGCAGGGTAACATTCCACTGTATATATGTGCCACGTCTTCTTTATCCATTTGTCTGTCGATGGGCATTTAGGTTGATTCCATGACCTGGCCATTGTAAATAGTGCTGCAGTGAACATTTTGGTACATGACTCTTTTTGAATTCTGGTTTTCTCAGGGTATATGCCCAGTAGTGGGATTGCTGGGTCGTATGGTAGTTCTATTTGTAGTTTTTTAAGGAACCTCCATACTGTTCTCCATAGTGGCTGTATCAATTTACATTCCCACCAACAGTGCAAGAGGGTTCCCTTTTCTGCACACCCTCTCCAGCATTTAGTGTTTGTAGATTTTTTTTTAAATAAATTTATTTTATTTATTTATTTACTTAGTTTTGGCTGCGTTGGGTCTTGGTTGCTGCGCGCGGGCTTTTCTCTGCTTGCAGTGAGTGGGGGCTACTCTTCGTTGCGGTGCGCGGGCTTCTCATTGCGGTGGCTTCTCTTGTTGTGGAGCACGGGCTCTAGGCGCGCGGGCTTCAGTAGTTGTAGCATGCGGGCTCAGGAGTTGTGGCTCACAGGCTCTAGAGCACAGGCTCAGTAGTTGTGCCACATGGGCTTTGTTGCTGCCGCGGCACGTGGGATCTTCCCGGACTAGGGCTCGAACCCGTGTCCCCTGCATTGGCAGGCGGATTCTTAACCACTGTGCTCCCAGGGAAGCCCTGTTTGTAGATTTTTTGATGATGGCCATTCTGACTGGTATGAGATATTGTAGTTTTGATTTGCATTTCTCTAATGATTGATGATGTTGAGCATCCCTTCATGGGTTTGTTGGCCATCTGTATATCTTCTTTGGAGAAATGTCGATTTAGGTCTTCTGCTCATTTTTGGATAGGGTTGTTTGTTTTTTTGATATTGAGCTGCATGAGCTGCTTGTATATTTTGGAGATTAATTCTTTGTCAGTTACTTCGTTTGCAAATATTTCCTCGCGTTCTGAGGGTTGTCTTTTCGTCTTGTTTATGGTCTCCTTTGCTGTGCAAAAGCTTTTAAGTTTCATTTGGTCCCATTTGTTTATTTTTGTTTTTATTTCCATTTCTCTAGGAGGTGGGTCAAAAAGGATCTTGCTGTGATTTATGTCATGCAGTGTTCTGCCTATGTTTTCCTCTAAGAGTTTTACAGTGTCTAGCCTTACATTTAGGTCTTTAATCCATTTTGAGTTTATTTTTGTGTATGGTGTTAGGGAGTGTTCTAATTTCATTCTTTTACATGTAGCTGTCCAGTTTTCCCAGCACCACTTATTGAGGAGGCTGTCTTTTCTCCACTGTATATTCTTGCCTCCTTTATCAAAGATAAGGTGACCATGTGCGTGGGTTTATCTCTGGACTTTCTTTACTGTTCCATTGATCTATATTTCTGTTTTTATGCCAGTACCATATTGTCTTGATTACTGTTGCTTTGTAGTGTAGTCTGAAGTCAGGAAGCCTGATCCCTCAGCTCCGTTTTTCTTTCTCAGGATTGCTTTAGCTATTCGGGGTCTTTTGTGTTTCCATACAAATTGTGAAATTTTTTGTTCTAGTTCTGTGAAAAATGCCATTGGTAGTTTGATAGGGATTGCATTGAATCTGTAGATTGCTTTGGGTAGTATCGTTGTTTTCATAATGTTGATTTTTCCAATCCAAGAACATGGTATATCTCTCCGTCTGTTTGTATCATCTTTAATTTCTTTTAATCAGTGTCTTGTAGTTTTCTGCATACAGGTCTTCTGTCTCCATTGGTAGGTTTATTCCTAGGTCTTTTATTCTTTTTGTGGCAGTGGTAAATGGGAGTGTTTCCTTAATTTCTCTTTCAGATTTTTCATCATTAGTGTATAGGAATGCAAGAGATTTCTGTGCATTAATTTTGTAACTTGCTACTTTACCACATTCATTGATTAGCTCTAATAGTTTTATGGTAGCACCTTTTGGATTCTCTGTGTACTATCATGTCATCTGCAAACAGTGACAGTTTTTCTTCTTCTCCAATTTGGGTTCCTTTCATTTCTTTTTCTTCTCTGATTGCTGTGGCTAAAACTTCGAAAACTATGTTGAATAATAGTGGTGAGAGTGGGCAACCTTGTCTTGTTCCTGATCTTAGTGGAAATGGTTTCAGTTTTTCACCATTGAGAACAATGTTGGCTGTGGGTTTGTCATATATGGCGTTTATTATGTTGACGTAAGTTCCCTGTATGCCTACTTTCTGGAGGGTGTAGGCATATCATAAATGGGTGTTGAATTTTGTCAAAAGCTTTTTCTGCATCTGTTGAGATGATCATATGGTTTTTATCCTTCAGTTAGTATGGTGTGTCACATTGATTGATTTGCATATATTGAAGAATCCTTGCATTCCCGGGATAAACCCCAGTTGATCATAGTGTATGATCCTTTTAATGTGCTGTTGGATTCTGTTTGCTAGTATTTTGTTGAGGATGTTTGCATCTATGTTCATCAGTGATATTGGCCTGTAGTTTTCTTTTTTTGTGGCATCTTTGTCTGGTTTTGGTATCAGGGTGTTGGTGGCCTTGTAGAATGAGTTTGGGAGTGTTCCTTCCTCTGCTATATTTTGGAAGAGTTTGAGAAGGATGGGTGTTAGCTCTTCTCTAAATGTTTGGTAGAATTCACCTGTGAAGCCATCTGGTCCTGGGCTTTTGTTTGTTGGAAGATTTTTAATCACAGTTTCAATTTCAGTGCTTGTGATTGGTCTGTTTATATTTTCTATTTCTTCCTGGTTCAGCCTCGGAAGGTTGTGCTTTTCTAAGAATTTGTCCATTTCTTCCAGGTTGTCCATTTTATTGGCATAGAGTTGCTTATAGTAATCTCTCATGATCTTTCGTATCTCTGCAGTGTCCGTTGTTACTTCTCCTTTTTCATTTCTAATTCTATTGATTTGAGTCTTCTCCCTTATTTTTTTGATGAGTCTGACTAATGATTTATCAATTTTGTTTATCTTCTCAAAGAACCAACTTTTAGTTTTATTGATCTTTGCTATCGTTTCCTTCATTTCTTTTTCATTTATTTCTGATCTGATCTCTATGATTTCTTTCCTTCTGCTAACTTTGGGGTTTTTTTGTTCTTCTTTCTCTAATTGCTTTAGGTGTAAGGTTAGGTTGTTTATTTGAGATGTTTCTTGTTTCTTGAGGTAGGATTTTATTGCTGTAAACTTCCCTCTTTTGCTTTTGCTGCATCCCACAGGTTTTGGGTCGTTGTGTTTTCATTGTCATTTGTGTCTAGGTTATTTTTGATTTCCTCAGTGATCTCTTGGTTATTGAGTAGTGTATTGTTTAGCCTCCATGTGTTTGTATTTTTTACAGATTTTTTTTCCTGTAATTGATATCTAGTCTCATAGCATTGTGGTCGGAAAAGATACTTGATACAATCTCAATTTTCTTAAATTTACCAAGACTTGATTTGTGACCCAGGATATGATATATCGTGGAGAATGTTCCATGAGCATTTGAGAAGAAAGTGTATTCTGTTGTTTTTATATGGAATGTTCTATAAATATCAATTAAGTCCATCTTGTTGAATGTGTCATTCAAAGCTTGTGTTTCCTCATTTTCATTTTGGTTGATCTGTCCATTGGTGAAAGTGGGGTGTTAAAGTCCCCTACTATGATTGTGTTATTGTTGATTTCCCGTTTTATGGCTGTTAGTATTTGCCTTATGTATTGAGGTGCTCCTTCTTTGTCTCTGGTAATAGTCTTTATTTTAAAGTCTATTTTGTCTGATACGAGAATTGCTACTCCAGCTTTCTTTTGATTTCCGTTTGCATGGAATATCTTTATCCATCCCCTCACTTTCCATCTGTATGTGTCCCTAGGTCTGAAGTGGGTCTCTTGTAGACAGCATATGTATGGGTCTTGTTTTTGTATCCATTCAGCCGGTCTGTGTCTTTTGGTTGGAGCATTTAATCCATTTACATTTAAGGTAATTATCGATATGTATGTTTCTATTCCCGTTTTCTTAATTGTTTTGGGTTTGTTTTCGTAGGCCTTTCCCTTCTCTTGTGTTTCTTGCCTAGAGAAGTTCCCTTAGCATTTGTTGTAGAGCTGGTTTGGTGGTGCTGAATTCTCTTAGCTTTTGCTTGTCTGTAAAGGTTTTAATTTCTCCATCGAATCTGAATGAGATTCTTGCTGGGTAGAGTCATCTTGGTTGTAGGTTTATCACTTTAAATATGTCCTGCCACTCCCTTCTGGCTTGCAGAGTTTCTGCCAAAAGATCAGCTGTTAACCTTATGGGGATTCCCTTGTATGTTATTTGTTGCTTTTCCCTTGCTGCTTTCAGTATTTTTCCTTTGTATTTAATATTTGATAGCTTGATTAATATGTGTCTTGGCGTGTTTCTCCTTGGATTTATCCTTTATGGGACTCTCTGTGCTTCCTGGAGTTGACTGACTATTTCCTTTCCCATATTAGGGAAGTTTTCAATTATAATCTCTTCAAATATTTTCTCAGTCCCTTTCTGTTTCTCTTCTTCTTCTGGGACCCCTGTAATTTGAATGTTGGTGCATTTAGTGTTGTCCCAGAGGTCTCTGAGACTGTCCTCAATTCTTTTCATTCTTTTTTCTTTATTCTGCTCTGCAGTAGTTATTTCCACTATTTTATCTTCCAGGTCACTTATCTGTTCTTCTGCCTCAGTTATTCTGCTATTGATTCCTTCTAGAGAATTTTTAATTTCATTTATTGTGTTTTTCATCATTGTTTGTTTGCTCTTTAGTTCTTCTGGGTCCTTGTTAAACGTTTCTTGTATTTTCTCCATTTTATTTCCAAGATATTGGATCATCTTTACTATCATTACTCTGAATTTTTTTTTCAGGTAGACTGCCTATTTCCTCTTCATTTGTTTGGTCTGGTAGGTTTTTACCTTGCTCCTTCATCTGGTGTGTATTTCTCTGTCTTCTCATTTTGCTTAACGTACTGTGTTTGGGGTCTCCTTTTCACAGGCTGCAGGTTTGTAGTTCCCATTGTTTTTGGTGTCTGCCCCCAGTGGCTAAGGCTGGTTCAATGGGTTGTGTAGGCTTACTGGTGGAGGGGACTGGTGCCTGTGTTCTGGTGGTGAGGCTGGATCTTGTCTTTCTGGTGGGCTGGACCACGTCTGGTGGTGTGTTTTGGGGTGTCTGTGAACTTATTATGATTTTAGGTAGCCTCTCTGCTCATGGGTGGGGTTGGGTTCCTGTCTTTCTAGTTGTTTGGCTTGGGGTGTCCAGCACTGGAACTTGCTGGTCATTGAGTGGAGCTGGGCCTTAGCGTTGAGATGGAGATCTCTGGGAGAGCTCACGCCGATTTATATTACATGGAGCCAGGAGGTCTCTGCTGGTCCAAAGTCCTGAACTCGGCTTTCCCACCTCAGAGGCTCAGGCCTGATAGTTGGCCAGAGCACCAAGACCCTGTCCAGTGCATAGCTTTGGGGAAGTCTGAGATCTTCTCCCAGCGTTCAGTAGGTGTTCTGTCGGAGTTGTTCCACATGTAGATGTATTTTTGATGTATTTGTGGGGAGGAAGGTGATCTTCACGTCTTACTCCTCTGCCATCTTGAAGGTCCTCTCTCTTCACACCTCTTGTTTCTAGAGGATCCACATTTCATCTGGAAAGGACATAAATCTGGCAGTCCTAGCCCTTCCACCTTTTTTCCCTTTGTGCTTAGTCTGTTTCACCTGCTCATAGTGGGCCCCGTGCAGAGGCCTTGCCCCCGGCCCTTCAGACCAGAGTTCCTCAAGAAACGGCTGAACCGACACCTCAGCTCTGGACGTTTTCTGAAGTTCCTCACAGGACACTCAACTCAAGATGGCCTAAATTAGTGGTTTTTAACCCTGTCTGTATGTTAGAATCAACCAGGCTTTAAAACATTACAGTTTGATATCCTGCTGTCCCTTTGAGATACTCCCTTTTCTAGCATCCAAGATGTCACAATGAGGATATGAGAGCTAGACTGGTTTAATATTTTGAATTTTCTGGGTCTTCTAGTAGGAGCAGTGATCAACTCTGCTAAAAAAAGAGGAGCCAGAAATCTGAGTGTCATGTTGATGCAGGATTTTAAAGGGCAGATGGATAGATTCCCACCTGGTGTGGCTGGGGTGGGGGGGTGATGGCCACCATCAAGGAAGGCAGAGCAGTGTTCAGGGTCCAGGTGCATCCATTTGTGAAACTCCACGTCACAGCCATACTAGAGAAAGGACTGTGTGTTCCTTTATTTTGAAGATAAAGCAGGAGTCAAAGTGAATGTTAAGCAAAGGAGCAGTGAAAGGTTTTGCCCCAATGGAACCTCTTGTAAAGAAGTAGGCAGACCGTGGTCCAGGAATCTGCCACATCCAGGGCTGCCTGCATTCTGTAATTCTTCAGTGCATTTGTGAAAAGTACCCTGATGGAGATTGTTTGGTCCTCCATGGAAGATACAGATGCCTAGGCTTCACCCCCAGGAACTTTTATGTAACTGGTCTAGAGTGGATCTTGGGCATCATTTCCCCAGGTGATTATAAAATGCAATTAATACACCGAGAATCTCTTAAACGTCATGTGCTTTCACATGCTGCCAGTCTGAAGTCTCGGCTAGATGTCATGTCATGTGATTCATTATGTTCTGATTCTTTGAAAACTGTTTATTACTGTTTGAGATATATGGTAACTCTGTTGAGGAGAATACTGACTAATCAGGACACCTCATTCTTCTGCCATGATTATTGTAATGAAGAGAGGGCATTTTATCACTGACCTTCCTGAGAGATGTGTTTAACCCGAGGTTTCTCAGCCTTGGCAAAACTGACACGTGGGGCTTGATAGCCCTTTGTTGTGGGAGTTGTTCTGTTAACTGCAGAATGTAAGCGGCATCCCTAGCGCCTGTACCCACTGAATGCCAGTAGCACCCGCACTGCTGTGTCAACCAGAAATGTCTCTGGACGTAGCCACATGTCTTCTGGGGGACAAAATTGTCCTTTCTTAAGAGCCACTGGTTTAACCCCGTGAACAGTTTGGAGGTACTGTACTTATATTAGTTAGGATTAGATTCAGCTGAAAATTATAGAAAACCCACAAAATAATGATGCCTTGTCAAAGTACAGAGGGTTTTTCTTCCTCCTTGCTTAAGGGAAGTCTGCAGTACCCAGTCCAGGGCTGGTGCGGGGCCCCGCCTTCCTCAAGGACCCAGGCTCCCCCTGGCTCACTGCTCTGCCATCCTGTGTTCCGGAGTCCTCCTGGCTCAGGGTGTTCTCTAGGGTGCCATCCGTCATATCCTAATGCCAGGAAGTGGGATGGAGGCAGGGAAACATGGTGGCAAAGGTCCTGTACTGCCTGTCTTTTAAGGATATTTCTGGAAGCTGCTACATGACATTTTTGTTTATATTTCATTGGCCGAAACAATTGAGAAAAAGCAAGTAGTCTCATTCTGGGCACCCTTAGGCTTCGTTAAAAATGGTGGATTCTATTACTGAGGAAGGAAAAAGAATGGGTATGGAAGAGGCAAATAGCTGTTTTTGCTACAGTACTTCGTGTTTTGTAGTTATAGTGAGGCAGGATAGCACTGCTTCCCACACAGGCATTGGAGAAATGGCTGCTTCCCTGGACTGGGCATTTGCCAGGGTTAAAGAGATGCCAAGCAAATGCTCAAGAAAGGAAAACTTTCTTTGTTTTTAAGCTACCATTTGTTGAATATCCAATATGTGTCAAGCACAGTGCTAGGTTCTTTATAATCATCATCTGATTGTTATAACCACCATGTGAAGTAGGTACTGTGATTCTCATTATTTGGTTGAGGAGAGGAAAGCGACTTGCCCCAGATTACAAAGCTAACAAGTAACAGAGCTGGGATTTGAATTCAGGTCTGTCTGACTTCAAACCCCATATGTAAAGCTGGGTAACTTGCTAGCCAGGTGGGCAGAGAACAGCAGTGACACATGGCCCCAGCCTTGTGGGATTTTCTGCAAGTGTGGAGATAACTCTCTACTGTTCGTGAGCCTTTGCAGGCACTAATCCTTATGTGGGGAGCAATACCATCAGAAGTACCATCATCTTTCTCTGCCAGAGAAACAAGTAGTAAGAAAGAAAATCAGAGCAGCCTGTTACTGCCATAATCTCATTTACCACCAGCCCAAATCTTTTTTAGATTTTTCAGTTCTGTATTTGTTTACTTCTGACCCTCATTTAAACAGCAATGTGGAGAATCTAAAAATAGATAGGAGGGCTTCCCTGGTGGCGCAGTGGTTGAGAGTCCGCCTGCCGATGCAGGGGATGCCGGTTCGTGCCCCGGTCCGGGAAGATCTCACATGCCGCGGGGCAACTGAGCCCGTGAGCCATGGCCGCTGAGCCTGCGGTCCGGAGCCTGTGCTCTGCAACGGGAGAGGCCACAACAGTGAGAGGCCCGTGTACCGCAAAAAATATATGTATATAAATAAATAAAATAAAATAAAATAAAAATAGATAGGAAATTCTAATAATGAACGAAAGGTTTAAAATTAAAGAGATTAAGGATTATTTAGTTTGGAGAAGAGAAGGGGAACCTTTTATCTAGCACGTACTGAGATTGGTATGGTGTTTTTCAGTTTTACCATACTAAAGCAAGAGGCAATGGGCATAATGAATGGCTTAACTTAAGAGATCATGACTAGCAATGGGTTACTGAGGGGTTGCGTAGTATTTTTTCTTTCGATATCATAAGGGGGTGGATTTTCAACTCTGAATCAGTTTAGGTGCATTTGCACATGAGGATAATATTAAAAGTATTAAAATTCTTAAAATTGCATGCTTCTGTGTAGAAGAATTTAAATTAGTTGAATGTGCAGTGTTTTGAACAGTGATTCTGAAAATGTGAATCTTGCAGTAAAATAGGATTACATTGTAGAGGAACAAGAAAAAAGAAATCAAGCATACCTAAGACAACCTGCTGCAGCGTGTAAGAAATCACTGAGCGCGTGTGAAATGCTGAGGAAGGCTCGTGTGGGTGGACGGGGAGATGGAAATTCGTAAGTGTAAAACAGAAGCCTGGCAAATTTTTATGAAAAGAATAAATGAATATAAATTTAGTTTAAAAAAAACACATTATAATGTGAGGCTGCCTATGAAAAGTGTTCTGAAATATCTTTCAGCTTTATGAAAAATAAAAGTACATTGACTTTAGAATATAACTGCTGCTAGTGCCTGAGAAATAGCAGAGGGCACAGAGGGGTGGGAGTTAAACATACCTGAGAACACAAATTATTTTCATTTAGGAGGAAAGACAATTAAGTGTTGGAAGCAATGTAAAATTTGATATGAGAAGGGGAATCTTGGTATGAAGAAGTTTATGATGTCTCTGAAATTAAAGAATACATTATGTGCTTGTGTTTGGAACAGCACTGGTGCCGTGTTAGGTGTGGGTAGAGTGTTACCTGCTTTCTGAACGACATTTAGGACCACAGGTCAGTTCATGTAAAGCACTTGGCCCAGGACCTGCATGTTCCTAATTGTTAGCTGACACTATTATTGTTACTGTTTATGATCATTAGACTAAGGATCACAAATAGATTTAGTTTCTTTGGGAAGACTGGGCGGTTCCTAATGGCCCACTGGGATGCAGTGTTTCATCTTGGGGTTTGAGGAGGCCTAATGAATAGCAGTGGTCCTCTCTCCATCCTGAAGGCTGACCCATCTTAGGGCCAAGAAATAAGGCAAATGAAGACCACAGTGTCACTCTTATTACTGGAGATCCTGGACAATGTAGTTTATATATGCAGGCAGTGCGCTCTCTAAAACTGAGTTTCACGATTAGACATTCTTTCCCACCTGTCACTGCTGGGTCGGAATCCCTCTCCTTGTCCCCGCTGCTCCCTCCTTCCGTCTCCCTGGTAGGTGCAGTCTGCTTGCTGGCTGCCCTTTGGAGGCAGAGAACACACGCCCTTAAGAGGAAGGGGAACAGAAGGGCTGTGCTTCACAGGCCCAGTTCCTCCTCTGCGATCAGATTAAAAGCTTATTCCTCTCTGGGGAGGAGAGGAGAGGAATGAGTGAGAGGTGGAGGGAGGCCAGAGATGGTGCTTCTTGGACTTAAAACATGAAGAGTTGAGGGAGGGGGGAGGTCAATAGGTACTGCTTGTTTATTTAAAAAACAAAGACAAAAATTGTGCTGAGTGCCTCCTCAACAGAAAAGAACTTTATGGTTCACAAGTAGAGAAG
This sequence comes from Orcinus orca, assembly GCF_937001465.1. Classification (NCBI taxonomy): domain Eukaryota; kingdom Metazoa; phylum Chordata; class Mammalia; order Artiodactyla; family Delphinidae; genus Orcinus; species Orcinus orca. The sequence continues at coordinate 21,821,994 of NC_064579.1, read as the reverse complement.
GCTGGAGACTTCCCTGGCGGTCCAGTGGGTAAGTTTCCGCGCTCCCAATGCAGGGGGCCCGGATTAGATCCCTGCTCGGGGAACTAGATCCCACATGCGTGCTGCAACTAAGAATTTGCATGCCTCAGCTAAGGAGCCCGCATGCCTCACCTGTGAGCCCGCATGCCGCAACTGTGAGCCTGCGTGCCTCAACAAAGATCCCGTGTGCTGCAACTAAGACCTGGTGCAGCCAAAAAAAAAGGTAATGAAGGCTGATGGAAGGGTGGTAGTGAAGGGTGGAGGAATGGATGTAAATAACCTCGAACATAGGTAATAGTAAAATGAATGAAATTATTAGGAAGCGATGAGTTCTGTTTTTGTTCTTTTTTTTTGTGGTACGCGGGCCTCTCACTGTTGTGGCCTCTCCCCTTGTGGAGCACAGGTTCCGGACGCGCAGGCTCAGCGGCCATGGCTCACGGTCCCAGCCGCTCTGTGGCATGTGGGATCCTCCCGGACTGGGGCATGAACCCGTGTCCCCTGCATGGGCAGGCGGACTCTCAACCACTGTGCCACCAGGGAAGCCCAACGATGAGTTTTGAGTACTTTTACTTTTAAAAAAACAGTAGGTTTGTGTAATTTAATTTTAATAATGATGGGTTTAATTGCTGAAATGCAACAGCCAGCTCTCCTGAGCCGGCATAGGCCTCGCAGGCTGACTTCAGCCCAGCACTGAGTAGCAGCAACGTGTGCTCTGTCTTGCGATTCCCCAGCGCTTGACAGAAATGCAGCTCTTCTAGAGGCCGAGGAGCATTCGCAGCACAAGAGGTCAACCTGTAGTGACCGGTCCAGCACCAAGGCAGACCCTGGCCACGAACACAGGCTCAAAGGTCCAGCAGGCCTGGATTTCACAGACCTGGTTTGCACTGTGGCTTCACTGCTTGCGGAGTGCATGGTCTGAGGCAAGTCATTTACACTCTGAGCCTCAGTTTTAACTGTGAAACAGAGAAAATAGCTCCTACTTCATAGGGTTGTTGTGATAATTAAATGAGATGATGCATGTAATGTGGGACATCCAGGCTCCCAGTAAGAGCTGAAAAAAGTTCCAGCTGTCAGGAGCAGGCTAGAACACGCTCAGGCCCCGACTTGAGCGGGGTTAATGGGTGAGCCGAGATGACAATATCTTCTTTCAGAAAAACTTTGTTCAAAATGTATAAGAAGGGCTTCCCAGGTGGCGGCGCAGTGGTTGAGAGTCCGCCTGCCGATGCAGGGGACACGGGTTCGTGCCCCGGTCTGGGAGGATCCCACATGCCGTGGAGCGGCTGGGCCCGTAAGCCATGGCCACTGAGCCTGTGCGTCCAGAGCCTGTGCTTCACAACGGGAGAGGCCACAACAGTGAGAGGCCCGCGTACCGCAAAAAAAACAAAAGAAAATGTGTAAGAAGTCATTAGGACACTTTAGATATGGAGCTTAAAACTAGGCAACTGAAGATGATATTGAGTAGCCATTCTAAATGAAAATGCTTTAGGTAAGGGCTGGGAGTGGAAGATACTGCCGTGGTGCTAAACACACATCCGTAAATACTTTGTAACTATATTAATAGCTGATGTAAAAATATGAGGAACACAAGTAGAAACTAGATACAGACAACAGAGAGAAAACTTTGGCTTTCCTGAGGTTAGCTAAAGGGCACCAGCTGGCCTGTGGTGACAAAGCTTTGGCCGCTTCTGTAACATGTAATTTCTGTAGGCTCTGGGAACTAGAAAATGAATATATGGTAGTTATTTTAGGAAGATAAAAAGATATAAACAAGATCAAGAAAATGGAAATCACTTATTGCAGACAGATAAAAACTGTGAATACTTGGTGTATATATATTTCCAGATTATTTTCTGTATATATAACATGAATCCTGTGTGTGTGTGTGTGTGTGTGTTTGCATACACTCAGGATTCCTCAGGCTGCTCTGGTGCAGAACTTTTCTAGCTGGTATAACTCAAATACAGTGCATGGGTGTTCAGAGATGACTGGTCTCTTAAGCCCACGAGGTAGCTGGGTAGGGCCTGGGATGACTGTTCACCCCAGTGTCCTGATCAGATATTGTCACTTGCTATGTGTGCCACGAATGGAAAAAGGCTGGGAAACGTGCCTTAGACTCTCTGTGAAATCGGCTGCCCTCTGCACGCTAGAAAAGTGGAAAACAGGTTTAAAAGCCCCTTTAGCGGAAAGTGCCTCTTACTCCTCTGAGCCCTAACTGAAAATGTTTCCCCTGCTTGTGTTACAGCTCCGGCCACTTCCTGTTTAATACCATTAAATGTGCCTCCTGAAAAGATAGCTCAGGACCTTGCTGTTATCCTCAGTAGTACTCAGACATAAAAGCTAAAATGATATACTTTTCTTTGTTCATAATATTGGTGAAGATTAAAAATTTAACACCTAGTGTTATCAAGAGTGTAGGAAGATAGGCAACTTCATGTCCTGCTGGTAGGAGTAGAAATTATGGCCTTTCTGTTGCAGTTTTTATAATCTGAACAAAGGTCACAAAGTGTGCATTTTGTGATACACTCTTGTGATACAAAGTGTGCACTTTTTGATACATTCATTATTCATAAGAATTTATCTTAAGAAAATAACCATGATTACATGGAAAGATTTTTCCAAGAATGTTTCTTGTAATTTTATTTAAAATAGAGAAAAGCTCTAAATAATTAAAATGTCTAACAATAAGGGTTTGGTTTAAAAGGTTTTGGCTCATCTATACAATGGATTGCCATGTAACAATGAGGTTGCATCAGAATATTTAATAATATTGGAAGATAATAACTATACATTTATAAATTAAAAAGGCTCTAAGCCAGTATTTATTAACATAAATTCCATCTTATAAAACAAAAAAAAATGTGTTTGCATAGAAAAAAGGTTATAAAGATATACCAAATGTTAATAGTAGTTAACTTTGAATGTTGTGCTTTGTGTATTTTCCCATTTTCTTGGAAGAGCATATGTTACTTTAGAGAAAGTAAAAATGGGCTCGGACTGAGAAAGTAAAATCTGCCAGTCTGTTTATCAGGCTGGGATAACAGACACTAAAACCAGCTACCCAGGTAACAGGAAACAGTACTTCTTCCAAATATATTCAGTGGCTGTAAAATGTCATAATGATTCTCCTCGCTTAGTGACTACTGCTTTCTTATCCACTGAGAAGCATTGCTCTCTAAATTCTATCAGAAACTTTGCTGTGTGAAATTATATCAGTGGGAATGACACATCCTCTTCTTGCCTGGAGGATTTCAGTAACTTTGACACAGAGAAGCAGTCTCATTTTAATCCAGAGGCAGAGCTGCAGATAAGGGGTTTCTGGACTCAGCATCCCACATTTATCCTAACTTTGTAGTTTCCAAGGCAGTGGGACCCTATATCCATCTGAAATTGACCCCTTTACAAGCCCCGCTTTGAGCCTGTCACAATGCTGCTTCATTTAAATTTCATCCACACCCCACCCTTCCCCAGAATCCAGTAGTAACCTTATCTTTTGCTTTGTTTGGGGAGATGTCCCATGGTTCCTCTTGCTGATGGCAGTGGGTCAGTAAACCTGAGGCTGTTGGACTACAGTGACCCTGGTGGTCTTCGATTGATCAGGCTGAGACACTATTATAGTCCGGAAAAAAAGTAAGGTTACTTAAAATGGCTTTTATATATATTTTACAAGCACACACACATACCATCTCCCTAAATGGCACGTATCTGAAGAGTCAGCAGCAATGTTAAGGAACAATAATTGTTAACGGTCATTAAACTCTCACTGAGGGCAGGTGTTGTTCCAGATATTGTAAAGGTGTTCTCTCATGTAGTCTTCATAGCAACCCTAGGAGGAAAAATGCTGTTATTCCGCTTTTTGCAGATGAGGACTCTTCAGTTTTGAAAAGCTTGAATAATTTTCCCAGGGTGACACAGTAAGTGTCGAAAGCAGCATTTGAACACAGGCCATCTGGTTCCAGAGCTCACATTCTTAGCTACTCTGACCCACTCCCTAAATAACCCAGCAGACCTTGTCAGTAGTGCTGTGGATGTGGGAAGCAGCTCCAGCTTAGCTAGCGGAAGTCACCATGGTTTCATTTCTTAAACACTTTAATCGAAGTCTCTTTAATGAAAACATTATCCCTAGTAGCCTAGTACAAAGTAGCCTGTGGCAACTCTGAAACATTATTTTTAAATTCCTGATTTTTTCTTAAACATTTGTGTGTATATGGTATTCTGTTCCATAATAGATCCTTGCTAATTTTGATATAAAACGGTATTTTAAACCATTTACCATATGGTACGCTTAGACTAGGGGTTGTCCAGCCTTTGACTCCCCTGAGACATTCCAGCATGTGCACACCCAAGACAGCTCTAAAGTAACACTTAAAAGGTGTGCCTGATGAGATGGCGAGACTAATTTTTTGGTTTGGCTTCTAAGTAACTTTGAAATCAGTTCTAATAGCATCCCAAAGCTGTTCTGAACATTTGACAGTAGCAGGTGTTGATTTCTAAGGTTTGATTTCAAAGTCCTTACTTTGAAGGACTGTGTAGCATTCAGGCGAGATTAACATTGTGGGAAGAGTTCATCAAAACAGTCTTCTTCCAAGTCTGTTAATTCAGCAAAGTGTATAAAACTAAAGAGAGGTGAGGTGGCAGCTCAGAGGGACATTTGGCAGCTAGCTGTGTGTGACGTTTTCGTTATCCAGAGACAGGGGGTGCTCTGGGTAGGATCTTGCCAGAATTGGAAAAGAGCTGAATTCTTGGTCCGCTGCTTCCTCCTAAAACTTGAGTTTACAACGTCATTTTGGAAAAACGTACTAACAGTCTCTGCTTTTCTGATCAAGAGCGTGTTGACAAATAGTAGTCCTCCTGATTGTAGAGCCTCCCTTGGCACCAGCTAGGCCATGTCCGCCTCTGGAGGAGGAAGGCCAGGTGAGTGCCGGGTGCCCCCGAATACCCCCCAGGTGACTAAAAAGCCTGTGCCGTCAAGGATGGCCAGCATTTGGATGTATGTGTTGCATGGTTTCGTGGAGAATGAGAAAGTCTCTCATTTCCTACTTTGCCTCTTGGTATCAAGTGAAAGTGAATTCTACAGGTTCAGTAATCATCTCCAGACGCCTCCTGTGTGCAAAGCACCGTGTGAGGAGGGCCTGGTATTTGAAAAGATGAATCGCTTGCGGATCTTTGGATTCTTTCCCCGCCATCAAGGTGTTCCTTGTTCAGTGTAGGAGACCCCTGTGGGTGTAAATAGCTAAATATGAAGCAAGGTAGGCCAGAAGTAGAGTGTGAACAGCTGAAGAAGTGGGTAGGAGCAAATCTTTCATCCTGTAGCCGAGAGGAATCTACGAGGCCTGGGTGTTTGGGAGTGAACAGGATTTCAGCAGGTGAGGGGGGAGGCTGTGTGTGAGAGGGAGAAGAAGGGGAGCAAAGGCTGGGAGGCAGGAAAGAGCTGCGTTGCGTTTGTGGTGTTGCACATGGTCTGCTTTGGCCAGAAAATGGTATGTATCCAAGAGGGATATGGAAGGCAGTACGACTGGAAAGATGGTCTGGGCTTGGCCATGCTGATGTGCTTTGAAGGGCCTTAGACAAGATAAACACTAACCTATGTTGAATTTTAGGGCAGCCAGAAAATGGTTAAGAAGGTGAGCTTCAGAATCAAGCCCTAGGTTGTAATTTTGGCTGTTGTACTTAAAAGCAGTGAGACCTTGTATAGATTTCTTCATACACCTGCACTCTAATCTCTTCCTCTGTAATGTGGGGTTAATTACAGCACCTTGTGAGGATTAAATGAGATACTATAAATTGTCTAATCTGGTACCTGATGAAAGGACTCTGTTAGGTGGTGTTACTTTATAATTTTATGGATTTGTTTGAACATTTTACCTCTTTCTCAGACGGCGTGTATTTTCTTCAGTACCATTGATGACTTATTTGTCGCAGAGTGTGAATCACTAAGAATATCGAAAGAACAGATGGTTCAGAATGTTACGTGTGCCTGTTAAGTGTTACAGATGTTAACACTTATTAATGTAGCTCATTAATAAGTCAGTTTGGACTGCTATCACAAATATACCATAGAATGGGAGGCTCAAACAACAGTTATTTCTCCTAGTTCTGGGGGCTGGGGAGTCCAAGATCAAGGTGCTGGTAGGCAAATTGGGTTTCTGGTGAGGGCTCGCTTCCTGGTTTATAGACAGCAGTCTTCTTGCTCTGGCCTCATGCGGTGGAGAGAGCTCTCTGGCAGGGGGTCTCTTTTGTAAGGGCACATACCACCCTCGAGACCTAATGACCTTTCAAAGGTCCCACCTCCAAATACCATCACACTGGGCATTAGGCTTCACATATGAATTTTGCAGGGGACACAAACATTCTGTCCCTAGCACTCATTAATATTTACTGCCAAGCTAGGTTCGGTTGGAGAATCCAAGACTCAATCCCTATCTTCAAGAGGCTCATGATCTAGTTGGAGAGAAAAAAAAGGTAGCATATCTTTTTTTATAAACAAAACCACAATTTTGTCTTAGGCTCAGACGTGTGACCATTTTAAAAAGAAGGGCGAGGCCCTGAACACACTGGACACACCATTTTCTTTGTTCACAACACTCTTTGTGGAAATGTGACTCTTTAAAATAACAGTATAAAATAGTAGATAAATGGGTACTATTATAGAGCAGAAGTAATTTAGGGTTTCAGCGAGGAGAAATATTAATGTGAATTAGGGGGATTGGGAATGACTTGAGGGAAGAAATAGCATCTGTAAGATCTAATTAGGTGGACAAGAAGGGAGATGGTTTTCAGAAGGAAAGAGCATGAGCGAAAGCCTGGAAAGTGACTACAGGCTGGGGAGAGCAGTGTGGAAACGGTCGGGGCTTCAGTCCAGGCTTATATGGGAGTCGGGTGAGGGGGCCAGTGCCAAGGTGCAGAGCGAGCGGGAGGCTTGAGTGGAGGCTTCCTCCTCTGGGGGCGTCCCTGGAGGGGGTGAGTGGGGGTCGAGGAGCTGAGAGTGGGCTTTGAGGAAGGTGTTTTGACAGGGGTGCTGGGTGGGAGATAGAAAGCTTGACATCAAGGAGACAGACCGTTTAGCTAATGCAGCTGACCCACGGGTGAGAACGCCTGAAATAGGGTGGTGACAAGAGGAAGAGGAGGAGAGGAACTTATTTAAAGATTCAAAGGACTTTGAGATTCATATTTATGGGAGGGCAGATATCGAAGATGATGAGATCGCAGTGTAAAGGACAGAAGGATGATTAGGCTGGTGTAAAGAAAGCTTCCTGTGCAGGCAAGAAGGTAAGTCTGTTTGAACTGGCTGAGATAGATAAGCAGTTTGGGAACAGTTTTAAGATGACTTATAATTCTACCATTTTAATACGGATGCCCTTCATTTTTATCTCTGTTTTGCGTTGTAGCCCTGGTTCACATACCCACATGTTTACGTATCTGCCATCATAAGCGTACATGCCATTTTGCATTTTAGAATCAGTGTGTCATTAAAATCTATTTTTATGTAGTCTTTCAAATATTATAGGCTGAGCGTTTTCCCCTTAGTCTGATATATCCCCAGAGCTTTCTGAAAGCAGATACCGTATTGGTGTTGTTCATTTCAGTGTGTCTAGAAACTGATTTAAAAAGTGTTTGTTTAGTGAAAGCATATTGCCCACATAGATTATTCTCATGCTTTTCTTCGTAGAAGTTTCTGCAACAAGCATATGTTTGGAGTTGGGTGACATGTGTTGGAGTTGAGTGAGAAGTCAGTGCTTTCTGCTTAGAGAACCTAAGTCCAAGGTTAAATTAAAGACTTGGTTAAGGAGTGTTTGACTTTGATGATTCCAGGTTTGTGTATGCTTCTTATAAGCTGTTTCCTCATCTGTTCATAACTGGCAGGAAAAATCACGTGAAAAGCTACTTTTTTTTTTTTTTTTTTGAAAAGCTACTTTTGTGTTTTACCATTAATGGAGGAATGAAGGCAGTTCCATGAGACAACTTTATTGATCATTAATGTCCTAGCAAGGCCTCCTTTTGGAGGACATCACCTGAGTGTGTATTCAGCCTGGAGATAACTTCTCTATGGATGGAGACTTCAGAGAGCTGTCTCTCAGTCAGACAGCATTTGGCCATGAGACGTATCGATGCACAGTTACTTAGACAAGTTAGGGATTTATTCTCCTCAATAACAAGATGTCCTGAGATGGACAGGCTGGGGCTGTTTTCATGGCTCAGTGATGTCACTGGACACCTGAACTCCTCCTGTCTTCTCCCGTTGCCACGTGGCTTTCCTCCTCATGGCTTCTGTGCTTTCATCCAGCTGCATCCTTGTTCCATGGAGGAAAATTGAGGAAGGACAAGGACAGAAGACTGAAAGGGCTTTTCCATGGAGTCTGCCCCTTTAAAAAACCTTCCTGGAATCCCCTCCCGGCAAGTTCTGCTCATATCTCACAGGCTAGAACTATATCAGATGGCTGTCCCTAACTGCTAGGGAGAAGGTTAGCATTTTGAGCTGGGTGCATTGCTTTCCCCTATAAATGTGGTCCAATTAGCGGGGAAAAAGGAGAGGGAAGGGTGTTGGCAACCAGCAGTCTGCCAGAGTCTCCAGGTGACTGCCGGCAGTGCCCCTGACAGCCTGTTCTCTGAGGTGGTGAGAATGGGCATCGATATTCTTACCGCACAAGTGAAGAAACAAAAAGATGTAAAGTTGTGAGGTGTCCACGAATAGCTGTGACAGATGAATTCACGTCTGTCATCTGGGTTTTAGTTGAAAAGCAAAAGAACATATCTTGTGTTCTAAAAGCCAACCAAATGTAGCATTAAATCTTAGAATGCTGCAAAGTTTGTGTTCAGATAGAGAGTTAATGTTAAATAGCTTTATTATAGGTAGATTCTTAATCAGTCAACATAATTAAGGGCTAAGAAACACTCAGGATAGATAAGTTTGGTTAGAGCAATACTTAATAATAATTAAATAGCACTTAAGAACTTGGGGTCATAACTCACCTGACTTGAATATGCTCAAAATAGCCACAATTCTAGGGTTGTACTTGGCACTAAAAATGTAAGCTTTTCTTTTTCCTCACACAGAGGTGACCTCAGTCACATGTACATCTACCTGGTGTTCTGCTCTAGTGGCTGTCAACTCTCTCTGTGCGTGGGAATGACCTGGGGAGCTTAGACACTGTTGACACCAGAGTCCCACTGCAGATGCTTTGAATCTGTTGGTCTGGAATGCTCTTCTAAGTGAGGAGTAATGCAGGAAATCACGAAGATGGTGACAGTGGGACTGGAGGGGAGAGGACAGCTTTGAGAAGTGTGTAGGACAGTACCATCCAGTGGAACTTTCCGCAGTGATGGACGTGTTCTCTTTGCACCGTCCACTGTGGTCCATGAGGTCCATGAGGTGGCTGAGCACTTGAAATGCGGCTGGTGCAACTGAGGAACTACAATTGTGGTTTAACTTAAGTAGCCCACGTGGCTCGTGGCCACTTCATTGGACAGTGCAGGCCTAGGAGGTAGGCTCTGGTTACTGGTAGGCCTAGGCTCTGGCTCTGGTAGGCTTAGGAGATAGGCTCGATAGGCTCTGGTTACTGGTAGCGGGGAGGAGAGCAGAGGTGGGGGTGGGGAAGAGGGAGCAGCTGATCATAACCTCAAGGTTTCCCTCTTCATTGGGGGACCAGGTGGGAGTGCATCCGTACAGGGAATGGAGTGGGGGAAGTACGTTCACAGCTCTTACATTCCGGTCTCAGAAATGAGTAGCATATGGCCCAGCACCCGGACCAACGACTTCATCCATGTTGGGTGGTTTAATGATACTTGGGCAGGATTCACAGTGTTATAGTTGATTAGTACAAATACAGTCTAAACGCATCTCTGAAAATAGTACTTTTTTCCTATTCAATCTTTTCTTGTTTTCTCTTTTTAAAACTCAGGTATCAAATTGTAGTGGAAATAATCCAAGCAACTACAATTAGCAGCATCCCCCAGCTGAAGAGGCACAAGGGTAAGAACCAGTTTGTTTTCTTCACGTAGACATACTAAAGGTTGTAGGTCTGTCTCCAGCCTTCTCTCTCCTGTCAGAGCTTTGACAAGTGTGAGCATATATTTAAATATTTCAGATTTGTTTAAATAATGGTGTAACAACATAAGAGAAAGTAAGTGTAATTTCATCCTAATAAAAATCTTTGTTTGTAGTTCTGTGTTCCCTTATACACTTTATTCATCTGTAGTCATAATTTTTAGAATATTAGTCAGTGAGTACATATTGCTTCTCTTCTGTTTTTAAACTAAACATGGTCTCATAATTTTTTCTCATATTAAAATTTAATCTTAATATTCATTGATATTTCTATATTGGAACATAATCTTGATAGTGATTTGAATGACTTTCGTGAGTTGATGTTTCATAATTTACTTAACCTTTTCCTTTATATTTTTATTTATTAATTTTTTAAAAAATATTTATTTATTTATTTGGCTGCGTTGGGTCTTAGTGGCGGCATGCGGGGTCTTTCATTGCGGCACGCGGGCTTCTCTCTACTTGTGGTGCGTGGGCTCCAGAGCACGTGAGCTTAGTTGTCCCTCGGCACGTGGGATCTTAGTTCCCCAACCAGGGATTGAACCCGTGTCCCCTGCATTGGAAGGCAGATTCTTAACCACTGGACCGCCAGTAAAGTCCCTCCTTTAGTTAAACATTTGTATTGTGAACATCTTTCCTCCTCTACTCTTGTAGATTTAAAAATATACATAAATATGTTCTATAATTTTTTCCTGTTTATTTCTCTTCAAATAAAGAGTTGGTTATCCAGGCTTTGATACTGAGGAATAATCAAGGTCTGAAGTTGGCTCCCACCTCCCTACAGTTTGCCCGGTGATTCATTTATGAAGTTGCAGGACATGTTACTCTGTGGAGGGCAGAGAAGGTCAGGATTCCTAGCTGACAGGCACCAACACTACTACCTTGTAGGCTTGACTTCCCACGGAAATCTCCAGGCCCCCTCAAGTTCCTGTCTGGGAGTGGAGGGTCCCGAAAGGACAAGAAGACGTGGGCCAGAGACTCTAACCTGTGCCCAGGTTTCTAATCAGCACACAGAGGCAAAGCGTGCTTGGGGACTTTTACTTGTCTTTCTGAGTCTCTGACAGAAGGTAGGAGCCATATTTAAAAAAAAAAAAAAAAGAGGGTATAGACTCTGAAGAGGCACTTACTCTTAATCTCAGCCCAGTGAGGAAGATTGCGCAAATGCATTCATTAAAAAATGTTTATTGAACGCTGACTAGGTGATTAGGATTCAGCAGTGGACACGGCGAAATCTCTGCATTCACTGAGTCCCTGAACTAGGCTGGGAGGCAGTCGGACAGTCAACAAGTAAAATGCACAGCATTTCAGACGGTGAGACGTGCCTTGGGGAAAAACAAGTTCTCCCTTCTTGTTGAACTGTGGCGAGGTGGGGGCCGGTGATAAGGAATGCTGGCTCAGCCAGGAGGGGAGGATTTTGCACTTGGATAGGGTGACCTGGGGAGACCTCGCCCAGGTGGGGACCTGTGAGCAAAGCCCTAGTGGCCCGAGGGGGTCTGGAGAAGGACAGGTGCAAAAGTCTGAGGCAGAAGCATGCAGACTTGCTTGAGGGGTGGGTGGGGGGAGAGAAAGCCAGAGAGCAGAGGTGGCAGGAGACCCTGTCCTGAAGGGCCTTACTTATGCTATAGGGGCTTCAGCTTTTACTCTGAATGAGGAAGTCTTTGGAGGCTTTTGAGCAAAGGAGATGTGATCTGATTAGTTCCTCCAAGAGTACAGGCTCTGCTCCTCTCCTTTTCCTCATTGTTCCTGCAGAGAAAATAGTTTATTTTCAGACAGTTTGACAGACATTTTAAGGAGAACACTAGAGAGGGACTTCTTGTTGCCGCCACTGTCTGGCTTTTCTCAGTGCTTCCCCCTGTTGTGTGTTTAGTCAGAGACACCTTTCTTATCTTCGTTATTGTGTTAGTTTACTAAGGCTGTGTAACAGAGTGCCACAGAGTGAGTGGTTTAAATAACAGAAACGTTTTCTCATAGTTCTGGAGTCTCAAAGTCTGAGATCCAGGTGTTGGCAGCATTGGTTTCTTTTGAGGGCAGTGATGGAAGAATATGTTTCAGGTCTTGCTTCTTGGCTCTTAGATGAGAGTCAAGCAGTACATCTTTGGCAGGACATCTGCAAAGACCTGTTTCCAGGTAAGGTCACATTCACAGGTACCAGGGTTTAGGACTTAAGCATGTCTTTTGGGGGGACACAATTCAACCCGAAACATTATAACTGGTAAGTTCAAGATAGCATTGTAGGGACTTGCCTGGTGGGGCAGTGATTAAGAATCCGCCTGCCGATGCAGGGGACATGGGTTCGAGCCCTGGTCTGGGAAGATCCCACATGCCGCGGAGCAACTAAGCCCGTGCGCCACAACTACTGAGCCTGTGTGCCACAACCACTGAAGCCTGTGCACCTAGAGCCCATGCTCTGCAACAAGAGAAGCCACTGCAATGAGAAGCCTGCACACAGCAACGAAGAGTAGTCCCTGCTCGCCGCAACTAGAGAAAGTCTGTGCACAGCAATGAAGACCCAATGCAGCCAAAAATAAATAAATAAATTTATTAAAAAAAAAAGATAGCATTGTAGTTCCTCTTTCGTGAGAATGCTAGAAGCATTTATTTTCAGTAAGGTCTATAACCACATTAAGATTTGCTACATTACTTTTCTTTTGGGTTAATTCTGTTACCAGTAGTTAGCTTTTCCTAAATTAGTCTCTTTTAAGTCTATAATAGGGTTTAGATTAAGAAGTAAAATCTCAGAAAAAAGTTGGGCAGCCAAAACCATATAGGCAATTTCAGCTACCGTGTGTCTTCATGTCCAGAACAAAGACAGGTTCCATGGAATCAGTATTCTCCCAAACTGTGTGGGTCTGTATAAGAATGAGGGGGAGTATAAGTGACCAAAAAAAGGTAAATTGGATTTCATCTAAAGTTAACAACTTGTGTCTTCCGCAAGAAAGTAAAAAGACAACCCTCAGAATAGGAGAAGGTATTTGCAAATCATGTATATGATATAGCGCTTGTATCCAGAATACATAAAGAACTCATACAACTCAGTAATCAAAAGACAACCCAATTGGATAATGGGCAAAGGATTTGTATAGGCACTTCTCCAGAGAAGATCTACAAATGGCTAATGAACACTTGAAAACATGCCCTACGTCATTAGACGTTAGGAAAATGCAAATCAAACCTAATATGAGATACCACTTCACACCCACTAGAGTGGCTAAAATAAAAGACAGAGGGTGACACAGTGTCCAGGAATGACGTATAGCAATCAGGGTGTAGATAATGGTGGTGAAAAGGAAGGGATTGATAAGGAAGGTTATAAAGGAAAGACAGCCTAGTTGGCAACTAATTGGATGTGGGGAGGGATCAGATGGGGGGACATGATGGCACTGGTACCGCCTGCTGCCTTTACAGATGAGGACATGGCTGTCCAGAGCTTACGTCTGAGGTCCCAACTCCTAGTCTGCTGCTGTTCCTGTGAGGTCCCGCTGCTTCAGGTTGGTGAGATGAGGTTTGGGTGCAGAAGAAGAAGTGCGGGAGCTGGAGTTTAGGAGGGCTTGGTTCTCTTGCCAGCTTCCCAGTGAAACCTGGGCACGTTCTTCACTTCTCTAGGCCTCAGTTTCCTCAGTCTTTGGGTTGCCTGCTCTTGGTGATCATAAAGGGTTTCTCAGTGAAGACACTCAAAGAGTCAGGAGATGTGTAGGAGTCTGGGTCAGGGGTGAGAGAGCTCACTGGTCCTGGCGTTGTGGACCTGGGATGACAGGAGGGTGGAGAAGTGCCCATCTGGCGTTTCTAAGCTGGGATTCACGCTGTGGGGAGAGAGCAACCCTGAGGAGAAGTGCTTGGAAGTGACAACAAAGAGGTAATAGTTAATCGTCTCCTATTTATGTGTATCTTTACACAACCCATTGTTAGGAGAGAATAATGTGTTAAGAGTCTGAAGTGACTTCCCTCATAAATAATACGATCTGCTGTCTCACTCTTGAAGTTCATGTGTAGGTGGTTTCAGTCTTAAAGAATTAGGTTGTTATAATTTAAGTGCAGGTTTTTTGTTTGTTTGTTTGTTTGTTTTGAGGTACATGGGCCTCTCACTGCTGTGGCCTCTCCTGCTGCGGAGCACAGGCTCCGGACGCGCAGGCCCAGCAGCCATGGCTCACAGGCCCAGCCGCTCCACGGCATGTGGGATCCTCCCAGACCGGGACACGAACCCACGTCCCCTGCATCGGCAGGCGGACCCTCAACCACTGTGCCACCAGGGAAGCCCATTTATTTTTTTAATAAAATGGAAGGTCAAATTGAACATTCCCCATTGTCCTTTTTCTTTTAATAAAATGTCCAGTAACATATTATTATTGGAAACAGTTCTTATTTCTCTGTGACCTTTGATGTACAGCTGTCACATAAGAAGTTACTTTATCTCATTCTTTCTCAAATTAATCTGTAATTTATTTCCAGACAGATGTTTTTTGTGTGTGTTTTTTTCCCGCCCTGTAAAAGGCACTACAGAAACTTTGATTTTTTTACCATTAAAAGGCTCACCTCAAATAGAATCGTTTTGTTGTTTTTTGAGGATAGTGCGATCTAGTGAAAATATCATCGAGCGGAGAATCTGGGAAAAGCCTCAGTCTGTGTGTTAACCTCTCGTCACCAGCTGCACCTGTCTGCACTGTTTCCTTAAACCTGGAAAATCGGGCTGTGCTCAGAGTGACCGTGTAATGATGCTGCCGGGTTGTGTGTGAGGTTTTAAGCAGTTTCGTTTCCAGTTGTTTCTCCTTATTTCCATGTCCTGTTTGTGAGTGGGAAACTGAAGAAGTTTAAAAAAAAGAATGACCAGGTGAAAGATACTAAGAATACTTAGGATTCAAACTAGAGATGGGAACTTTATTTATGAAAATAGTGTATATATGCTAAAGTATAATTTTGTTGCTAAATATAAATATGTTTCAGGCAGGTCTTTTTCAACTATAATTGTTGATGATTAAGAAATGGTATGCAATTGTGAAAATAGTTTGAGGATTCAGAGGAAAAAATGCCGTATAACAAGTGGGGAGAAATTACCCGATTGTGTTTCCTCTGAAACCTTAAGGAATTAACCAGCTGACTCTGCATTGACTTTTTTCAGGATGATAGAGTAGGGTCGGGGGGACCGCTTTACTTTGTATACACAGGAAGGTTCAAATAAGGCTTCTGAGCGTCAACAGACTCCAGCAAATTCACACAAAACTCTGTACATGTTTCAGGTTCATAAGTAGATTAGTTTATCTTAAATGCAGAGCAAGTTCCTCTCTTTAACAATGTAGAAATTTCAGTTTGATTCTTTTCTTGATGGCTTTTTTCTTACGGTATTTTGATCTTTTTAAGAAATCAGGTATCGAATGATTTTAAAAGTCTTTACAGTGCCTCAGCTAGTTTAACTGCTGATACAATTCTAGGGAAAGTAAATAATCATAAAAATAAAAGTTTTGAGACCATCTAACTCAGATCCTTGTCCTATGGGCAAGAAAATTAGGTATGATTAGAGAAGGAGGTTCTTAGAGCAAATTCATAGATATTAAACAATTTGAAGCACTTGGTCTCAGAAGTTAAGTCTGCTCACAAAATTTTCTTGCCTCTGACCTTATTTTACCATTCATGTTGGCCAAACGTATTGGCGGAGGCCTGAATTTTACCCGCTAACCACGTCAGCTTCTTGTTGGTGATGGGATTTGGGAAGTTTAGTAAGTCCAGCTAGCTAGTTTCAGTGAACATTTTTCCGTCTTCATCTTTGACTGTTCGGCAGCATCTTTGAGACATTGGTGACTACTGTCTTCCTGGGCTTTCAGCCTGCCCTGGCTAACACTCTGTCATTCTAGTTGTTTGTTTGTTTTTCTGCTTGCTTATTTGTCTCTATTCAGCTTTTAGATGTTGGAGTTCCTCAGGATTTGTTTCTAACTCTCATTATTTTATACCTGTGCTGTCCAATATAGTAACCATTAGCATATGTGGCTATTTAAATTAACTGAAAGTAAATAAAAATGTAAAATTTTGTTTCTCAGTCACATCAGTTATGTTTCAAGTGTTCAGTAACCATGTGTGGCTACCGTATTGGATAGCGTGGAACATATCCTTCATCACCACAGTTTCCTTGGGTGGCACTGCTCTATGTTCTTTGTCTGGTTAGTCTTTCCTTTATATGCTGATGACTTTACAAATTTCTATCTACAGAACCTCTATTCTCTGCTTTTCTACTTACCTACTGTTTACTGTACATTTTTATTTGGATATCAAAAGACACCTCCAAATGAAAAGGTCCAGATCAGGTCCCACGTAACTGGCCATCTTCTGTAGTTTCTTGTCTCTGTGAATGGCATTGCCATCCGTCCGAGTAAGTCAGAAACCTAGGAGTCCTCCTTGTTCATTCCTTCTCCGTCATGCGCTATATCTAGTCCATTATCGTCCCACAGACTGACCTCTAAATATATCTCAACTCGGCTCTTTCTCTGCATCACCATTTTCCACCACCCGTCTCTCTCGAACTAAGGCAGTAGCTTCCTAACTGGTTTCCTTGTATCCACTCCTGCCCCTATTCAATTTATTTTTCATACTGAAGCCAGAGTGATTTTTTAAAAATACAGATCTTAATCATGCCACCCCCATGCTTACCTTTCATTGTCTTCCCATTGTTCTTAGAATAACAATGCTTCGAAGCAAAACCTGCAAGGCCCTGCTTGCTCTGGCCCCATCTCCATCTTCAGCCTCATCTCCCGCCAGACCACCCCCTCCCTCTGAACTCCAGCCACACTCACTTTTCTCTTTCCTCAACTCACCCCAGTTCCTCCCGCCTCATATTCTTTGCACATTCTGTTTCTTCTTCTTGGAATGCTGCCCTACACTCAGTATCACTCTGCCTAGGTAACTCCTACTTATCCTTTATATTTTATCTCGAATTTCTCTGCTTTGTTCACAACACCTCCCCCCCCGCCCCCCGCTGATCCTGGGTAGATGAAAGACCACCTGAGTTCATAGGACCCTTCACGTCAGTAGAGAAAGGACTCTGAAGGATATCTTCCTTCAGAGAAGGAATCGCCAGAAGTAGGTCTTCAGTCACTCAGCAAACATCTTGCGAGTGCCATTATGTATGAGGCACAGCTGTGCAATGCATGAAACTGTCCCCGACCTTCAGGAGGAGACAGGTGGATACACAAACAAAATCACAGTACAATTTGATAAATTCAGTGAGTGTTGCAGGTTCAGGATTGAGTAGTGGCACAGATGTGTGGAGTGTCAGCTCTACCTGGGCCAGAGCTCAAGAAAGGCGTTTTCTTACGGGTAGCAGAGTTGAGTCCAAAAGATTGAGTGGCTCTCATTCCCTTTGGGCTTGTCGGGTGGCTGCAGCTGGATGCTGCCCCGTGTGCGTTTGTATGTGGGTTATGTCAGCTGAGACACTGTGCAGGTGCTTGGCATGTAATGGAGAGGTGAGCCTTGATGGGAAGACGGGGGCCGATCCCAAAGGGCCTTGGGAGCTGTCCTGAGAAGTTTGGGCTTAATCCTGGAGACCAGTCATTCTCAAACTATAGTGTGTGTCAGAATCACCTGGAGGGCTTGTTAAGATGCAGGTTTCTGGGCCCCAAAGTCTGTGATTCTGTGGCTCTGAGTGGGCCCTGAAAGTTCGCATTCCTCACAGGTTCCCCAGAGATGCTGATGTTGCTTATCCAGTAACCACACCGTGAGGACCGCTGCAGTAGAGCCAGTGATCTGTTCGCGTTTGCATTTTAGTGCCCAACTCTAGCTTTTTATTTACAATTAGAACAGCCCAGGTAGTTGAGAAGTGGTCTAGTAAAATTAGCTAGCTGCTAGGGTCTCAATAATCGTGTTCCCCCAGAATCCTTTCGTTGAAATCCTAACATCCAAACTTGATGGTATTAGGAGGTGAGGCCTTTGGGAGGTGCTTAAGTCGTGACAGTGGAGCCCTCATGAATGGACTTGGTGACTTATAAAAGAGGCTGCAGAGAGATCCCCAGCCTCTCCCATCGTGTGAGGACACAGCAAGAAGGTGGCAGTCTGCCACCGACAAGAGGGCCTTCACCAGGACTCAACTGTGGTGGCACCCTAATCTTGGATTCCCAGTCTCCAGACTGTGAGAAATACATTTCTGTTGTTTATAGCCAGCCAGTCTGTGGCATTTGGTTATAGTTGCCCGAACTAAGATACTGGCCAAGTGTAGGAATTCTAGTAGTAATGGAACATGTGCTACATTTTCCCTGCAGTTGGATGTGAATGAGACCAGTATTTCAGCTCCCTTTAAAGCTTTCCCCCACCCCACTGCTGTTCTGGATCCTGAAATGTTATCAAGAATAGTTAAAGTGGGGCTTCCCTGGTGGCGCAGTGGTTGAGAGTCCACCTGCCGATGCAGGGGACGCGGGTTCGTGCCCTGGTCCGGGAAGATGCCACATGCCGCGGAGCGGCTGGGCCCGTGAGCCATGGCCACTGAGCCTGCGTGTCCGGAGCCTGGGCTCCTCAGCGGGAGAGGCCACAACAGTGAGAGGCCCGCGTACCGCAAATAAACAAACAAAACAGAATAGTTAAAGTGATAACTAATTAAGAACCTGCTGTACAGCACAGGGAACTCTACTCAATACTCTGTAATGGCCTATATGGGAAAAGAATCTAAAAAAAAAGGGTGGATATATGTATACATATGACTGATTCACTTTGCTATATACCTGAAACTAACACACAACGTTGTAAATCAACTATACTCCAATAAAAATTAAAAAGCAAAACAAAACACATAAGCTGTTTCCCCGGTAGGAAATAAAGGATCCTCTATGGACAAACAGACCCTGCAAATTAACAAGACTTCTGACTAATGATACTGAAACATTAAATGAATTGTTAAAGAAAAAAAAAGAATAAAGTGATTCAAGAGTAGTATTTATTCAGCTGACTGCAAAGAGGGACATAATGTTGATTTGAGTCTGGTAGAAACTGCCGTATATAAATACTGCACTCTTGGGGGTGACGTGCTCATAGTATAGGTTGGGAGGTGTTGGCAACATTGTGTGTATCTCGTTTAGAGTGTAAGTAAAGAGTTTTGGAACTGAATGTGTCAAGCAGAAATGTAGAAGAACTTCAGACTATATTGAGTATGTACATACACACAGTTACTTGTTGATAAGAACCATAATTATTTCCATTAGGAATTATTTTTTTAATAATATTTCTCATCTGATTTGGGATGTAAAGGTGTCCCTGCCTGAACGAAGGAGCTACTCTGTAGACTCTAGCGGACTTCTTAGAGTCCTTTCTAATGCTCTGTGATCTAACTTCCTAGCATTGCAGTAATTTGACACAGTTTCTAATTTATGAATGACCTAAACTTAGAAAGCACCCCAGGCCATTGCTGCAGAGTGCTTGCCAGGGTTTCCCTCTGCCCAGCCCTGATGCTCTGAGTGCGGCAGCATCCAGAGCCTGCGGTTCCTTCCCCAACATCCAACACAGCCCCATCCCTTACCTGCCTTGAGGGACCGAGGGCTCAGGGCACTTCCATTACACTCTCTACAGAGAGTGTAGTTTTATATAGTTACATATAAAATTACACATATATAATTTTATATCCAACTCTGCTCCCACCTCTCTTCTCCCAGAAAACTTTAGTCATCGTCCATTCTAAGACCTGCATTTATATGAATAAAGTTCAGGTCCAGAGATGTTAAACAGGTACCTGGTTAGTCACATGCTGATCTGGAACTTGAACCCACGTCTCCTGGACTTTAGTCCTGGACTCTTCCCACCGCACTGCTTACTCACACAGGCAGATGCTACGCGAGTCATGCTCCAAACTTAGAAATCGTACGCGTCAGAACTGCGTTCTAAGTGTCTGTCTTCTGTCTGTTCAAGTCACAGTTCTAATGTGGGAGAAGGGTTCTCCCGGCAATTTGATGTGTGGATTTAACTGATAGGACGCTATTATTTAAAAAATCTATTGCAAGCATGCTGGAGGGCCTTAAGCCAAAGGAAGTACTGGAAGTTTCAGCCCTTGAGATGTTTAAAGGAAGGAGATAAAAGGTGCGCTGTAGGCACCCTGACTCGGCCTTGCCTGGCCCGTGAGGCCCCTGTATTGTTCTCCACTATAACATGAGAGGCTCCACCATCAGCTCCTGCTATAGGATCTCTGCTTATTCCTCAAATATACTTTCTACTAAAGTGGACTGACACACTCCAGACTTTGAAATTTCAGGTGTTTGGTGTGGTAAGAGAATCCCACTTGTAAAACAGAGAACATTCCGGCCTCAAGTTGAAAAGGAAGGTAAATATTGTTTTAGTTCCTGGGCAGCTTTTGAGGTGATTTTCAGATAACTCTGAAGAAGTTTGTGACGATCAGTAACTACTGAGAATTGCCATCAGCTTCACAGTAAGAAGGAAGCACCATTTCTCCTTTGGAAACTGGACTAGTCCCTGAGTGAATCCATACCTGTTTCTTGAACCCTCTTCTCAAGGGGGTTTATTGAAACTTGTATTTCAATGTCCAAGAAAGATTCAAAGACTTGTCAGCCTGTCGGTGACGCTTTCTAGCGAGGAACCCCCTAATCCCTTCCCTTGATTGCGTGGGGGGTGTGTGAGGAGACCTGTGCATCGTGGGGGACGGAACCCAATGCTGGGGAGTCGGGGTAGTGTAGCCTTGCCTTCTGCACTCTCACAGGAGCTGTGCCTCTGTATTAATACTTCTCAGTGGGGTGGGAGGACAGGGGCATTTGACAAGGTCTGCAGACATTTTTGGCTGTCACACAGGGGGAAAGGGATGCTACTGGCATCTAGTGGTAGAGGCCAGGGATGCTGCTAAACATCCCATGATACACAGGACAGCCCCACAGCAAAGATTTATCCACCCAGAATGTCGCTGGTGCCCAGGCTGAGAGATCCTGCCGTGTGTCATCCATGGAATTCCTCAATCAACCTGCCGAGGCTGTTGCAGTTAGGCTATGCCTTGGAATTTGATAGCGCACTGTGAGAAAAGAAATAATCTGTTGTTGACACTTTTGAGTACTTGAAAAATACAGCGGTGCCATTTGAACCCAGTTATACTTGTGCTACTTCTGGAGCCCTTGGTTTGCACTGTAGGTTACTTTACCCTCCTTTGCCACATTGGAAATAGTATCTAACAGTTGTCCCCTGGTGTTTTTGTTTTACTGCAAGTCACTTTACTCACTTGAGGAAGAACTATGTCATGGGCAGAAGGCTTACAGCAAAAAGCAGTTCTGTGATGTTGTTCATGGGTCCACTGAAATATCCTTATAGGGTTCGCCTAAGGTCTAATCCAAATGTCTTTTTCCGCAAATGACCCCCTTTCCTTTTGCTCTGACCTCAGTAGAATCTAGACTCTATAGGAAGGAAAACAGTAGACATTTATAATTAATTGTTGTAGAAGATTATATCACTCGTGTGTTCTTCTCGGCACCCGTGCAAAGAGCCACTGTCACCCAGTGTGTCACCTGGCACTGTTTGTGGTCTCGGCCTTCTTTTTTAAGCTGGATTAAACATCGTGTGGTTAACCGGTTTTTAACAGTGTGCAGCATTGCCTAGGTCTCTGCAGAGAGACAGCTGCAGGAGTCTCGCTTGAGCTGGGCAGCGCATCTTCCACCCTCTTGCCTGTGCTTCTTTTGGCGTGAAGATTTCTTGGATGGACGGGTTCTCAGGTCACAAAGATGGACGGGTTCTCAGGTCTGCATCGCTGGATTTACTGGGACTTTTGCACGGCAGTCGCGTGCGCTGCTGGAGTGCCCTGTTAGTCATTTAGCCCTGAACATGGCATTGGTTTTCTGAGGCAAAAATAAACAGAATTGTCTAAGCAGCAAGTTGCCGTAGCATTTGTTAGCAACAAGCTTTGTCATCAGACAATGGCTTTGTCTTGCCCTTGACAAACAGAATGCATTCACGTGAGCAGGGGACATTCAGGCAGGACTCCAGAATGTTTTCTCAGCTCTGCAGCTGGGTTTTAGGGGAAGGTTTATTCTCTTTCTTCCTTCCCTTTGGAATTTGCCTCAGTTTTTGTCCTTTTAGAAAGATTTTTAAGCCTTCTCAGGAGAAGAATTTGGTTGTTGTTAAATGTGTGTCCGTTTCTTTCTCTATATCTTTCTTTTTATTAGTCTATTTTAACCCCAAATTAAAATTGCAGTCTAGGTTTATTCTATAAAAGGCAACTTTTGTCACCCAATTTTAAAGTAGCTTAAATGTTATGTACAAAATTTAGAGTTTAAGGATGTATGTTTAGAATGTTTAAAGTAAATATAACCAATGCAAAATAGTTCAAGGATATGTGCTTTAAATCTATTTAAAATAACTGTAAACTGCAGAATAGTGGATTATAACTGTAGGAGTTTAAGCTCCTTAGAATCTAAGTATAATGGAACTAACATGAGCTTTGGAGGTAGAAAAATAAATGAAAACTTTTCTGAAAAATTCACTAGTCCCAGCACGTATTTCTTTAGGTATACACACGAATAGTTTTAGTTTGCAATAGGCTAATTTGGGGAAAGACTGCATTTACTTTTGTCTTCCCACTAAGGGGGCTCTGAAATACGTTTTTTTCCTCTCGAGATGAGTGCTGAGTTAAGTTCTTTGGTCAGGGCCTCTCTGTCAGCCAAGAATAGGATATGCTGAGAACCATCACTGAAGTCAAATGAAAATGTCTCCTCAGCTCATGTATGGAAAACATCCTGTAATACCTGACAGACCCTCTTGAGCGAGGCTGACTGTTGACTTGAAGTCTGCCTGTGACCGTTGGTGATAAATGTCAGAAAAAGCTGCTCTGAAAGACACAGTGTTTTGTGGTCCTTGCCTGAGTTTTTCCAGTTGATTGTTCAGCCTGCCCAGGCGCTATTGTAAGCATCTGCACGATTGACTCTGTGACACGAGGGCAGTGACGACCACCCTAGAGAATTGGATGTCTCCCTAGGTGTGTAAAACTTCACTTAGACTCCGTGTCCAGGGGCACCGAGAAACACAACACCAACCCTCTTTTATTGTCGCCAGTTCCAGTCTAAGTCATGTGTGTTCTGACTCACCTCCAGAGCTGTGCTCTGACCTGCCCAGGAAGGTTTATACCCATCCAGAGGTCGCCTCGGCCCTGGACACCACCTGAAACAATCCCGCCGTGTTTCTGAAGTGAGCTTGCTTTTCTGCTTTCCACAGTGGCTTTCACACTTTGCCCACTTTCCTCAGGCCTCTGTCCCCTCCCCCTTTTTACGCACCTCCCTGAGCAGATAACCTCCCTCCCCACTTCCAGAAACCAGAACCCAGGAAGGGAACTGCTCCAGCTCCCCATTTGCTTGTGTCTGCATCCATCGCTGTGCCTTGCGTGTTACCACAGTGGAGGAGGTGGCCTTTCCCAAAGCCAGCCTCCTCAGGTGTCTACTGGGTACCCATCTGTCACCTTTTTTTCTTTTAACTGGTTCCTGCTCATCAGCATTAAAACCAGCTCATTTCTTGCCCATTTAAAAAAAAAGAAAGAAAAGAAAAATGCCTTCCCTCAACCCAGCCCTTCCCTGCCTTCAGGTGTGTATGCAAAGCCAGTCAGTTGTCCACAAGGAAATGCTCAGCGCTCATCGTTTTTAAAAATTAATTTCGTGTGAGTCTTTTGCTTTTTATGTTATATAATGTCAGCTTAAGAAAACAAACCATTGTATATGTTTTTGAGGTTATTTTCTTTTTTTTAAAGAAATTTATTTATTTGTTTTTGGCTGTGTTGGGTCTTCGCTGCTGCGCATGGGCTTTTTCTAGTTGCGGCGAGCGGGGGCTACTCTTTGTTGCAGTGCACGGGCTTCTCATTGTGATGGCTTCTCTTGTTGTGGAGCACGGGCCCTAGGCATGCGGGCTTCAGTAGTTGTGGCACACGAGCTTCAGTAGTTGTGGCTCACGGGCTCTAGGGCACAGGCTCAGTAGTTGTGGCGCACGGGCTTAGTTGCTCCGCGGCATGTGGGATCTTCCCAGACCAGGGCTCGAACCCGTGTCCCCTGCTTTGGCAGGTGGATTCTTAACCATGGTGCTACCAGGGAAGCCCATTGTAAATGTTTTTAAATTAAATTTTTAAAAAGTCTCGCTAAGACCATGTAGCTCATGGTGGCAGAGCCTGAATTCTAGTCTTATTCCAGACTCTGCTGACAACTGTCTACTGCATTTGATGTGGAGGTCCACTAGTGATCTTGGCCACAGCAGATTTGATGGAGGGGAGGGCTAGACACTGTAACAGAGTAAGCTGAAGAATGGGAGGTGAGGAGACTCACCCTGGTTCTCTCCTTCACAGCCAGAGTTCTAGAAAGAGCACAATACCTGATCCACAGCAAGCACTCAGCAAAATGTTAGCTATGTTGTGTTGATCTCTCGGTAACATTTGACACAGATCATACATCCACTCAACACATTTTATGAGTCCCTCGTGTGTTGCCAGGCGCTCTCGTAGGTGCTGATGGTACAGCAGTGTGTGAACAGACAAAACGCTACCTTTATGAGGACATACAGGATAACTAAGTCGAATATGCAGTATGGCAGTCGTGCTGTAGAGCAGGGGTCCCCCAACCCCCTGTCAGGAGCCGGGCTGCCCAGCAAGAGGTGAGCACCGAGCCAGTGGGGAAGCTTCATCAGCTGCCCCCCATCGCTCGCATCACCGCCTGAACCATCACCCCCCCCATCCACGGAAGAGCTGTCTTCCACGAAACCCACCCCTGGAGCCAAAAAGGTTGGGGACCACTGCGCTAGAGAAGGAAAGACGGGAGAGGACTGGTGTTTTAGGATGGAGGTTGCAGGTAGAAAGAGAGTGGCCGGGGAGGTCTTCCCTGAACCCTGAACTAGGGACCTGAAGGGGGTGGGGAACTGAGCCAGGCAGATTCCTGGGGGATGAAGGGGCCAGGCTGAGAGGATGGATAGTAAAGCCCGGAGCAGGGAGCTACCCAGTGTGTCCAAGAAACTGGTCAACGTAGACCACATAGTGTGTGACTCCATTCATACGAAGTGTCCAGGATGGGTAGTCCAGAGACAGCCCTATAACGTAGTGATTCACTATTTTTATAGATTATACCCCATATAAAGTTGTTATAAAATATTGGCTATATTTCTTGTGCTGTATGCTATATCCTTGTAACTTATTTATTTTATACCTGGTAGTTTGTACCTCTTAATCCCCCTCACCTGTGTTGGCCCTCCCCATATACTCCTTCCCTCTGGTAGCCACTGGTTTATTATCTGTATCTGTGAGTCTGTTTCTGTCTTGTTACATTCATTCGTTTTAGTTTTTTTAGATTCCACATATAAGTGAAAACATATAATATTTGTCTTTTTCTGTCTGACTTATTTCACTAAATATAATAGCCCCCAGGTCGATCCACATTGCAAATGGCAACATTTCATTCTTTTTATGGCTGAGTAATATTCCATAATATATATTGGGTGGGTCAAAAAGTGCCTTTGGTTTTTTAAGTAAAAATAAAAGACACATTTTTCATTTTCACCAAGAACTTTACTGAACAGTGTATTCATCCTTTTGTTCTACTACCTTCTGCCATTTTCCAGGCAGCTTCATAATTCCACCTTCCCAAAACTTATCTTTTTGAGCAAAGAACTGTTCCAGGTGCCTTTTACAGTCTTCCAGGGAATTGAAATTTTTTCCATTAAGAGAAGTTTGTAAAGACTGAAATAAATGGAAATCTGAAGGTGCAATGTCTGGTGAATACAGCGGATGAATCAGAACTTCCCAGCCGAACTGTAACAGTTTTTGCCTGGTCATCAAAGAAACACGCAGTCTTGCATTATCCTGATGGAAGATTATGTGTTTTCTCTTGACTAATTCTGGACGCTTTTTGTCGAGTGCTACTTTCAGTTGGTCTAGTCAGGGGTAGTGCTTGTTGGAATTAATTGTTTGGTTTTCCAGAAGGAGCTCATGATAGAGGAACTCCACTCCAATCCCAACATATACACAACATCATCTTCTCTGGATGAAGACCGGCCTTTAGTGTGGTTGGTGATGGTTCATTTCACTTGCCTCACGATCTCTTCTGTTCCACATTATTGTACAGTATCCACTTTTCATCGCCTGTCACAATTTGGTTTAAAAACGGAACGTTTTCATTACGTTTCAGTAGAGAATCGCATGTGGAAATATGGTCAAGAAGGGTTTTTTTTGCTTAACTTACATGGAACCCAAGCATCAAAGCAATTAACATAAAACCAAGCTGGTGTGAATGATTTTCAATGCTTGGTTTGGATATTTTGAGTATGTTGGCTATCTCCCGCCTGGTATAATTGATTGTTCTCAATTTTTTTTTTTTTTTTTTGGTACGCGGGCCTCTCACTGCTGTGGCCTCTCCCGTTGCGGAGCACAGGCTCTGGACGCGCAGGCCCAGCGGCCACGGCTCACGGGCCCAGCCACTCTGCGGCACGCGGGATCCTCCCGGACCGGGCACAAACCCGTGTCCCCCGCATTGGCAGGCGGACTCCCAACCACTGCGCCACCGGGAAGCCCTGTTCTCAATTATTGTTTCGATTTAATTGTATCAACTTCAGCTGGTCTACCCACCCGTGGAGCATCTCCCAGCAAGAAATCTCCAGCACGAAACCTCGAAAACCACTTTTGACACGTTCGATCAGTCACAGCATCTTTTCCATATACTGCACAAATCTTTTTTTGCATTTCAGTTGTGTTTTTACCTTTCTTGAAATGATAAAGAATAATATGCCAAAAATGTTGCTTTTTTCTTCCATTTTCAATATTAAAATGGCTACATAAAAATTCACCAATCTTGATAAGTCATTTTTTAAATGCACGCTGATGTGACAGCTGACGCATACAATCTAACGAAATTGTTTCAAATGAAGTTAAAGACAACTAAGTGCTACTAGAACCATCTCACGGAAACAAACAAACCTTTTGGCCAACCCAATAGATATGTGTATCACATCTTCTCTATCTAGTCATCTGCTGATGGTCACTTAGGTTGCTTCTGTATCTTGGCTATTGTAAGTAGTGCTGCTATGAACATTGGGGTGCATATATATTTTTGAATTAGTGTTTTCATTTTCTTTGGATACATACTCATGAGTGGAATTGCTGGATCATATGGTGGTTCTATTTTTAATTTTTTGAGGAACCTTCATATTGTTTTCCATAGTGGCTGTCCTTTAGTACCCACTGCGGCTCAGAATGTGCCACATCAGACATTAATTTGGCCCACAGCCGCTGTGTTCCCTCTTTTGTACCTTGTCCTCTGAATGTGTACTATCCATCTATCTCATTCAAGGTAAAGAGACTGCTGCCATGAAGGCTGATCTCCTGAGGGCCAGGAACATGAAAAGGTACATTAACCAACTGACTGTGGCAAAGAAGCAGTGTGAGAAGAGGATCAGAATCCTGGGAGGCCCTGCCTACGACCAGCAAGAGGATGGGCCCTTGGATGAGGGGGAAGGGCCTCAAAGCCAGAAGGTGGAACTTTGTAGTTTCTTGTTTTGCCGTTTCATATTTGTTACGAACACGGCTTTAATCACATAGACAATCTTTTCACTTCTTGGTATTTAACCTAAGACATATATTCCAGCACATAGACTCACATGTTGTTCTTGTAGGGCTCTCAGTCCATCTTTCCTTCTTGACTTCCATACTGTTTTTAGTTTGCTAAATTTTTTGGCCTGAATACAAATCAGGTAATTTCTTAAAGAGAGTAAGTATTTTATTATAGTTAAGAAGCTGTGCTACAGAGTCAGAAAGCCTGGCTTTTAATCCCAGGTCTGCTGGGGATTGACTTTGGGCAAGTTAGTTAGCCTCTCTGTACTCTATTTATAAAGTAGGGTTAACTGTACATACCCTACAGGGCATGATAATCATTAAATTAAACAATGCACATAAAATGGTAAGTATGGTACTTGGTGTATAATGAGCACTTAATAAACATTTGTCATTACTGGCAGTAATTATTCAGGGGTATGTTTAGTGATGTTATAAATGTAAGAGGAACCCAATTGTGGTCTCTCCTTTTGGGATAAAACATTAGTCCCAAGATCCTAATTCTCCACAGTCTCGTTAGTACGCCGTAGATAGTCTCATGAGTGTATCATAGGTATTCGGCAGCTAGAGAATCTTGGGCCTGGGTCCCTCTTGGTAACATGTTGGGGATATTAAGAGCACATTTACTTACTCTTCTAGGCCTTGTGGTCCTTTTGAGTGCTTAGGGGGTATATTTCCTAGAGAAAAATTAACCTGCTGGTCAAGGGGTAATACACACAAAACATAAAACTAAGTTAATAGAGTATGCATCATGAAACCAGATCCAGTGGGTTTGGGAGATAGTGAAAAAGGAGTAAATAAAAATCCCTGAGGGGAATAAAGAACAATCTGCCTTCATAGGCTACCTTCCAGCCTGAAATACTTCATGGCCTTCGGCATATGTGACATCCACCAGGACAATTTTTTGTCTTCTGCCCAGAGATTATTGATTGTGGCATCAGCCCTCCCAGAATTTACCAGAAGTCTTAGGACAGAAGGAAACGTGCTGATCCAACAGAAGGAAATTAATGCAAGAGCACAGTGTTTGCTATATGGAAGCCCTTAGTAAATGTTAATTGGTATTACATTGTCTCTCTCTCTAGATATATATTTTTTAATCATATATTTAGCAGTAGTGTCAACGTGGACCTACCCAGTCTTTTCTTTCCATTTCCACACAACAGGCTCAGAATTACTGAGATTAGTTCATCTTACATTAACACAATGAGATTGAGTTCATCTCACGTTAACACATTTGACTCAGAAGTGTGCAGTCTCCTTATCCTGGTGACACAGACCCACACCGTTAGTGTAGGTGTGAATCAGTGAAAGGCTTATGCAGGCTTCAAGAGAAAATAGAAAACAAATGGAGTAGAGAACTTGGTTAATTCACCAGCTAAGATATGAGATATATCAGATGTTCAGTTAGACTTGAGATATATTTGCTGTCATTTATTTGCATATATTTGCACTTTTAGAACTAAACATAGAGTGTTCATAAGACACAATAAAAGAATCTAAAAGTGGCTAATTTAGAAGATGTTTTGGACTTGATTTTGCAAATATGTGGATTTGTATCTAACTTGAAATTCATTTCAATCCATGAAATTATACTGGGAAGACTTCCTTAGAATTGTTGAGAGTCTTTCCTGCTCAGCTCCTCCCCATGTTAAAAATGGATTGCTGTCTGAGTGATCTGTCATTCCCAGCCAGAGTCGACATGGGAGCCTTCAGACTTCTTTGGAGCCTGTACAGTTAGGATTTGTACCGAAAAATGCTTCGCTGGTAGGTGTACATAAAGTGAGGATACATGCTACGGTCTCCCAAAGTTAGTAAACTAAATCCTAAATATTAATGGTCTGTAGCAAGGGATCACTTTTGATTACTTAGTTATCAAAAGTTATTAGAAAAATGCCTGCCCCTTTCTGTCCACAGAACAGATTGAGGACTTACTGTCAGTGGCAGAAAGAGTTGAACATGCATTGATCATATGCACCTGATTTTAGAAAGATCTTAACTGGTAACATTTCTGAAATTTTTCCAATTGCCACAATATTAATTTTAAAAATCTTAAATGTAAGTTTTCTTTTCGTTGCAGTATACATAGACATCATTTTTATTACTAATTAATAACTAAGGATATAGGAGTTAAACTCCTTCTAAATTAATTTGAGGCATTTCTCCTAGTTGAGTCATGAATTATGATGAAGCTCATCTGCTGTCCATACTCAAGATTGATCTCACTGTGTCTTCAGATAGTGGTTTTTCTTTTCTGTAAGCATTCAAAATAGTAAACAAAGGAGTAATTGTGATACATCTCTACAATAGTTTTATGGGCCAATTAAAATGCATACAAAAGATTTTTTTAAATGAATGTGATATTATAAACAAAAAGACAAGGTATGAAATCATTTGTAGATTTCCTCAGCTATATGAAAATAGGATGGAAAGCAAAAATGCCAAATTATTAGGCTCCAGCTTCCTGGTCTTTTATATATTTCTCTTCACTTTTTCTATTATTGGCATGATTGCTTTTAGCAATACATCCCATAAGGCAGGGATTTTTGTCTGTTTCATTTCCTAGAAATGTGCCTGATACAGAGTAGATGCCAAATAAAGCTTTTGCTGAATGAATGAATGATTAATAGAAAATTGGTATTTATTGAATATGTGCATTTTGAATATTCAGTAAACTTTTTAAATTTAAAATTTAGGAAGGTGAGAGAAGTACTCTATTACATTGACTATGAACTTAGAAAATGAGACATTTTTTCCTGAATGTAGAAAGTAATCCATTGGAAGTTAAAGCAAACTGATATTTAAAATTTGATTTTTAAAAACTTTCTCTTAAATTTCCTTCATAGATTCTTCAATTCGAAGATATCTTGGCCAATGCTTCCTACCGAGAGCACTTTCGAACATACATGGAAAGGATGGACAAGAGAGCTCTGATTAGCTTTTGGGAGTCTGTGGAATATTTAAAGAATGCTCACAAGGTAGGATATATAGGCCCAAAGGAATATTAATCACTAGCTGATGAAAACTTGTATGTTAGGCAGTATGTCTGTGTTTCTTAATCAAGCTGTAAGATAAGATACATTAAAAGAATACTTTAAACCAAATATATTATCGGCATTATGTTCTAGCCCATAATGGTAAATAGAATTAGATTTCATTTTTACAAAAAGTGCTTTTGAATGTGTAGTCAAGGAAAAAAGATTTACAAATATTCCCAATTATTGAATTTAGTTTCAGGTAGTATTTCTTAACCCATTATAAAAAAGGCATATACTTGTTACCCACATGGCTGTTACAATAAATTTGGTCTTATCACCTATACTTCAATCTCATAACCTTGTTATTTTTAATATCATAATGTGCACATTTTACACAACTGTCCTCCTTTTATTTAATTTAAAATATGATTGTGTTAAGCAAGACAAAAAATAATTTTTGGTCACAGATGCCTATTACAGCACAAAGCCCAACAATAAGCATTGTGTTCTGCACTTGGCAAGTTCTCAATATATATTTAAGAGTTAAATTGAAGAGTGTGAAATATATGTGTGTGTGTGTATATATATATATATATGTCTAAAAACATATATAACAATATGTACAACATATATAATACATGCATTTTGAGAGGCTTATTTATTTTTAACATTTTTATTGGAGTGTAATTGCTTTACAACGGTGTGTTAGTTTCTGCTTTAAAACAAAGTGAATCAGGTATACATGTACATATATCCCCATATCTCCTCCCTCTTGCGTCTCCCTCCCACCCTCCCTATCCCACCCCTCTAGGTGGTCACAGAGCACCGAGCTGATCTCTCTGTGCTATGTGGCTGCTTCCCACTAGCTAGCTATTTTACATTTGGTAGTGTACATATGTCCATGCCACTCTTGAGAGGCTTATTAAAGTAAGCATAAACAGCACTATGTACATTAAATTACTCATTTGCACTTCATATGAATGTTGCTAGGACTGAATACCAACTTAAAATACATCATAAATTACAAACTACTTTGGTTAAGGAACTAAATCCAGTCTCATAGTATTTTTAAATCTTCTTAGGAATGTCTTTCATTGTTCATTTATAAGCCACAAATTACCTCATTTTACTCAATATTATATTTGCCAACTTTATTACATATTTTATTTACCAGACTTGACTACAAGCTTGACTTTTGGCTGCTCTCAGAGGAATATTGAAAAGAGCAATCTAAAAAATTTTCCTAAACTACTGATGTCAATGTCAATGCAATAAGAGGATATAGCTTCCTCAAATAGCTGTATTTTGACCTAGCAACACTGATTTGGATGTAAAACTTCCGGATTGTTTGTTATATTCATAATATTCGTTAAGTCGTTTGTCTTCATTTTTGCTACCGTCGAAGACTTTTCATAACATTTCTAGAGTTAATAAGATGTCTATAGCGGCAATGTAAAGGTTACGTTAATGAGATGTTTGCACTTCCGAATTAAGCTTAGTACACTTAGGCGGAGACCTTGTTTAAGACCAAGCTGTGTAATACAAGCTTGATTACAATGTAGTAAGTCATCATTCTGAAGAATATTTCTCTTGCTTTCTTTAATTATACAATTATTATTTTTGTGGTACGCGGGCCTCTCACTGCTGTGGCCTCTCCCGTTGCGGAGCACAGGCTCCGGACGCGCAGGTTCAGCGGCCATGGCTCACGGGCCCAGCCACTCGGCAGCATGTGGGATCTTCCCGGACCGGGGCACGAACCCACGTCCCCTGCATTGGCAGGCGGACTCTCAACCACTGCGCCACCAGGGAAGCCCTAATTATACAATTATTATATTGACTTTCTTCTGGAGTGAGAAGTTGGCATTTCTAATTATTTTTACTGGATGAAAAAGTCATACTGAATTTAGCTGATCAATTGTATTCCTGTGGAACTGAGATTTATGAGAAGGAATCCACTGCAAGAAGAGAACTGTTCTCATTCTTATTTTTTTCCTTCCAGCATTAAAAAGAAATTACATTTGTTAACTGTTCAACGTAAAGTGTTCCTTTTAAGGAACCAGTTGTTTTTTCAGGGTCTGACACTCACCCCTTGGCCCTGAATGTGCCCACAAAAGCCTTTGCACACTCATCCTACATTCTACATGTCTCCCTTCCACCTTTAAAATGCAGATAATTCAGAAGAAAATAGTTTTTCTCAGAGATGGTATTACTTTCTTCATCTTCCTGTCTTTTCAGAACGAAATTCCACAATTAGTTGGTGAAATTTACCAGAATTTCTTCGTGGAGAGCAAAGAAATATCTGTGGAAAAATCACTTTACAAAGAAATCCAGCAGTGTCTTGTAGGAAATAAAGGAATCGAAGTGTTCTGCAAAATCCAGGGAGACGTTTATGAGATGCTGAAGGATAGGTATTACCCTTCGTTTATTGTCAGTGATCTGTATGAGAAATTGATGATAAAAGAGGAAGAAAAGCATGTCTCCCAGTTGATTTCCAACAAGGATGAAATGGTGAGTCATGTTTAACTTTCTGCTCCCTTTTGAGTGGATAAGCTTTGAATATGATTATGTGGGTGCAGATTTTGTGAGCCAGATTTGGTGTGCACCTTTATCTTTTGGCATACAGCACTTTTTTTTTTTTAACATCTTTATTGGAGTATAATTGCTTTACAATGTTGTGTTAGTTTCTGCTGTATAACAAAGTGAATCAGCTATACATATACATATATCCCCATATCCCCTCCCTCTTGCGTCTCCCTCCCACCCGTCTAGGTGGTCACAAAGCACCGAGCTGTGCTATGCGGCTGCTTCCCACTAGCTGTCTGTTTTACGTTTTGTAGTGTATACGTGTCCTTGCCATTCTCTCACTTTGTCCCAGCGTACCCTTTCCCCTCCCCGTTTCCTCAAGTCCATTCTCTGCATCTTAGCATACAGCACTTTAAGTGGAACTTTAAGTTGAATTTCCTTGTTGCTTCTCGTCCTCACTTCTGTCTTTGTCCTTCTGACCAGCTGGGTACCACCAGCCGCTGCTGAGTCAGAGACCGCCCCCTGCTCTGTCTG
This sequence comes from Orcinus orca, assembly GCF_937001465.1. Classification (NCBI taxonomy): domain Eukaryota; kingdom Metazoa; phylum Chordata; class Mammalia; order Artiodactyla; family Delphinidae; genus Orcinus; species Orcinus orca. Next base: position 21,788,384 of record NC_064579.1, on the reverse strand, counting down.
CCTGAGACACAGCTGGGTTTGACTCCTGAAAAGTGAGGGCAGAAATTCTGTGGGGTGGGACATTTGTGACCAAGTAAGAGAATCATTAGCACAACAGTCCAGCTGGAGAACAGACAAAAAGGATGGGGAAGAAATGAGGAGAGGTAGAGGATGCAGGAGGAGTCTGCAGGAAATATTTTGGAGTTTAAAAAAAATCAGATGAAATTAAGATGTTTTGAAAGAAACCTTGTCCAGCCATACCTGAAGTCTGATTTTCTTATAGTGTCCTGGGTCATTTTGGATAGCCCCAGTTGCCGTCTCCCTTTTACTACTAATGACCTATATGAGTTTGAAGGTTTTGAAGGTACAAAGGAAAAATGTTTTAGAATCACCTTATATAGAAAGATTGTAATTTATCTTGGATTCTTTCTTTCTGTCCAGTTCACTGTATCTCAAGCCCTGAGGAATCAGGTACTTGTTCATGATGGTATTAGAAGCAGATGTCTCTGAACTGTTGGTAAATTCATTCATTCAGACTTTTGAAAAAAAGTTTTGTTACCTGGTTCTCTACATTTTCAGTGTATAAAACCACTGAACTAATTGGTCCAAAACTCGTTACTCCTTGCATTTTATTTTTAGGATAGCACAGCTAAAACAAACCGATCTCTCTACCTCAGAAATTAAAATGGTTAATATTCAAATGTTGTGAAAAGTTTTGTCCAAATTAATACCCAACAGATAAACTGAATAAGGACTTGAACTGACAGTTAATATGAAAGGTAATAAATAGTAAACAAACGTGAAAAAATGTGCATCTTCACCCAGCATTCAGAGCAGGGTGGTGTGTATCACTGATCTTTTGAAAGCTCCTACTCTTTGTTGCAGTAGTCCCACTTCTAGAAATTTATCCTATGAAAAGAACTAAAATGTAGGAAAAAAAAAAGTTTATGCACAGTGGAGTTTATTTTAGGTTTTGGGAAGGCAAAAAAGCAGAATCAACCCATAGCAGTAGGGATATGCCTCAGTATATTATCAATTCATAGAATACTATGCAGCCATAGCAGTTATAACTTGGAAGACTACAATACCCTCAAATATACAGCCTTGTATATTATGCGAAAAAGGCAGAATACCCTCTTGAATGTATACAAGGAGTAGGACGATGTCATAATATATATACTCATGGACAAGGATTAGAAAGAATATACAAAAATGCTTGGTGTTCTGGGATTATTAATACTTTATTTTTCTTTGAAAAATTTCTTTTACTGTTTGTTACAATTAATAAAAATCAGACAAAAAAATCTGGAAGGAAGTTAAGGAGTAAATGAACCAGAAGACAGTTCTCAGCAGTTCTTTTCATGCTGTTGCTGCTCATGAATCTAATTACTAATATGCTATTTGCTGGTAATCTGTTCAGGTTTTTCCAAACTCTGTGGTCCTTTATGAATCTTAAGTCACTTTCAATGCTAACCATTTTACTTGTAAAATAATCTACCTGTTGATTAGTAAAAATAAGGACTGAGCAAAGTGTATACTGAAAATACTTTCACTAGTGGGAATTTGGGAATTCTATTTTAATGTATTCGTAGGTTCTGAAGATTAAGACACGCACATCTTTTTTTAATTTATTTATTTTTATTTATTTATTATTTTTGGCTGTGTTGGGTCTTCGTTGCTGTGCGCGGGCTTTCTCTAGTTGCGGCAAGTGGGGGCTACTCTTCGTTGCGGTGCGGTGGCTTCTCTTGTTGCGGAGCACAGGCCCTAGAGCACGGGGGCATCAGTAGATGCAGTGCATGGGCTCAGTAGTTGCGGCTCGTGGGCTCTAGAGCGCAGGCTCAGTAGCGCACGGGCTTATTTGCTCCGGGGCATGTGGGATCTTCCCGGACCAGGGCTCGAATCCGTGTCCCTTGCATTGGCAGGCAGATTCTCAACCACTGCGCCACCAGGGAACCCCTTTAAAATTCTATTTTAAAGGGACACGCATGAATTTTTCATAATATTCTTAGGAGCCCAAAAGGAAGCCAGGTCTTAGTGTTTTTTGTCAAAATTTAGGCACAGAACATTTGGGTTGAGCTGGGAAGATAACTCAGTTGCCTTCCTTGTTCTGTGCAGGTTCCCTTGGGTATACTATTTGGGAAATAGTGGTGTGGCCTTTCGCTAGGCTATTAAATGTTTCTTTTTTTTCACTGCAATTCCAAATACCAGTTACTTTGATTCTAAATATTGATCCTTTGCTTTTTCACTTAGCTGAGAAAAAACAGTCCACTTCTAGGCTTTCTACCATGGATTCGTAGTGGAATCCAGTGCTTTGGAGCAGTGTATTGTAATGATCTAGAACCTATACTATAGGTAATACTTAGGGAATATTCCACCACTATAAGACATGGTGGTTCATGTGATGTTTTCCCCCAGGACCCGGGAGGTGAGGCTGGTGAGGAATCTGTGGATGACGGTACCAGTCGGATTAATGAACAAACCAGTTTTGCTGTAAACAAACTACGAGAACTAAATGAGAAACTTGACTATAAGAGGCAAGCTCTAAATTCTATTCAGAATGCACCAAAACCTGACAAGAAGGTAACTCTTCTGCTTTCGAGGTTGTCTTTAAAAGTTTCCATTTTTCTAATTTGATAAATAGTAGTTTTCAGTTTATGTTGAGAAGTGTTTCTTTAAAAAGAATTTCAACTCTAAGATCCATTGGCTTTTTTTGTTTTTTGTTTTTGTTTTTGCTTCTAGTATAGAATTAGCAAAGCATTTGTCTTTTATCTATTATGATTTGGGGTTCTTTCCCATCCTCAGCTGTAACTCTGTGTCTTTTGTCCGACTTGCCTACAGTGCCTTTGGGGAAGGGGCTGAGCTTCCCCTTGTGCCACAGTTGTTTCTGGAAGTGAGTTAACTCTGCAAGGACAGTCTTAAAAATTTTTTTTCTTTTGAACACTGCAAGTACAACTTAGAGCACCTCACAGAATTATGCAAGAAATACATTGTTTCGCTAGAAACCAACAGAATTTGAAAGTTTAAAAAATGTAAACAGCATCTCACTGTGGCATTCCTCACACCCAAGGGGTGGTGTGGCTTTCTGCTTTGTGTTCATGCCCCTTTGGTCGAAAAAGGAGGCTTCCCTAATGTAGGGAGGCATGGCTGGCACTCCTTGCTTCCCCAAAGTGATCTCCTCTGGCCCTTTTCGAATGTGCGTTCAGAAGCCTGAGCAATGAGTAAGTGCAGGAGGCTGTGCTGGTCACCATGAAGAATCAGTGAAACAGAGTCTAACACCTGCCCTTGGGGAGCAAATGTGCTGACTGTGGAACCGAACATTACAGCCCTTACTGATGATAAAATGCAGGATGTGCTTCCTGCAGGCTTTCTGAGGAGGGTCCTTGTGGGCTGCATGTTTAGGAGAGTTGAACATGCAGCCATGAGGCAAAGTTGAGGCAAAGCTGCTGTCCTCAAACTACAGAGTTGCATAACCTTATAGGTTTTCTCATTAAAAGAGATCCAAGGAGATGGTGAGCATAGAATTTTTTAAAAATTATTTATTTTTTAAAATTGTAGCCAAGTATACATAACATAAAATTTACCATGTGTACAGTTCACTGGCATTAAGTATGTTCACATTGTTATATAACCAGCACCATCCATCTCCCGAATTCCTTTTCATCTTGCAAAACTGAAACTCTATACCCAGTAAACAGTAATTCCCCATCCCTTACCCCCAGTCCCTGGCAACCACCATTCTCCCTTTGCCTCTTATGAATTTAACTACTCTAAGTACCTCCTGTGAGTAGAATCATTCAGTGTTTGTCCTTTTGTGACTGGTTTGTTTCCCTTAGCATAACGTACTCAAGATTCATCCATATGGTAGCATGTGTCAGAATTTCATTCCTTTTTAAGGCTAATATTCAATTGCATGTATATACAACATTTTGTTTATTCATTTATCCATTGATGGACACTTGGTTTGCTTCCACATTTTGGCTATGGTAAGAAATGCTGCCTTGAACATGGATGTACAAATATCTCAAGACCCTGCTTTCACTTCTTTGGGGTATTGCTGGGTCATATGGTAGTTCTGTTTTAATTGTTTAGGAATCTCTGTATTGTTTTCCATAGTGACTGCACCGTTTTACCTTCTCACCAGCAGCACATAAGGGTTCCAGTTTCTCAGTATCCTTACTGGCACTTGTTACTTTCTGGGGGTTTTTTTGTTTTTTTTTTTTTGTGGTATGCGGGCCTCTCACTGTTGCGGCCTCTCCCGTTGCGGAGCACAGGCTCTGGACGCGCAGGCTGAGCCTGCGTGCTCCGCAGCATGTGGGATCTTCCCGGACCATGGCATGAACCCGTGTCCCCTGCATCGGCAGGCGGACTCTCAACCACTGTGCCACCAGGGAAGCCCACTTTCTGTTTTTTGATAGCATTTGTTCTAATGGGTGTGAGGTGGTATCTCATTGTGGTTTTGATTTGCATTTCCCTAATGATTAGTAATGTTGAGCATCTTTTTATGTGCTTTTTGGCTATTTGTTTTCTCTGGAGAAATGTCTATTCAAGTACGTTGCCCATTTTTGAATCAGGTTGTTTTTTGTTGTTGAGTTTTAGGAGTTCTCTATATATTCTGGATATCAGCCCCCTATCAAATAAGTGATTTGCAAATATTTTCTCCCATTCTGTGAGCTGCCTTTTTACTGTGTTGATAGTGTTGTTTGCACAAAAGTTTTAAAAATTTATGCAGTCCATTTGGCCTGTATTTTCTCTTGTTGCCTGTACCTTTGGTGTCATAGCCAAGAACTCATTGCCAATCCCGTGTCATGAAACTCCTCCATATTTTCTTCTGAGAATTTAATAGTTTTAGCCTTACGAGTAGGTCTTTGATCTATTTTGAGTTAACCTTTGTATATGGTATTATGTAAGGGCCCAACTCCATTGTTTTGCATGTGGTGATGATCCAGTTTTCTCAACACCATTTGTGGAAAAGACTGTCCTTTCCCACTTATGGTCTTGGCACCCTTGTTGAAAATCATTTGATCATATATGCAAAGGTTTATTTCTTGGCTGTCTATTGTATTCCATTGGTATATGTCTGTCTTTATACCAATGGCATACTGTTTTGATTAATGTAGCTTTGCAGTAAATTTTGAAATCAGGAAGTGTAAGTCCTTCAACTTTGTGGTTCTTCTTCAAGATTGTTTTGGCTATTCAGTTTCCCTTGAGATTCCACATGAATTTTAGGATGGATTTTTCTATTTGTGCAAAAACATCATTGGAATTTTGATAGAGATTGTGTTGAAACTGTGGATTGCTTAGGGTAGCATTGAGTCTTAGCAATATTTAGTCTTCCAGTCCATGAACATGGGATGTCTTTCCATTTACTTATGTCTCCTTTAATTTCTTTCATCAGTGTTCTGTAGTTTTCATCATAGAAGTCTTTCACCTCCTTGCTTAAGTTCATTCCTAAGTATTTTATTATTTTTATGCTATTGTAAATGGAATTGTTTTCTTAATTTCCTTTTTGAATTGTTCATTGCTGGTGTATAGAAACACAGCTGATTTTTGTGTGTTGATTTTGTATCCTGCTACTTTGCTGAATTGCATAGCATTTTAGATGGTTTCATGACTCCCAGGATGTTTTTCCTGTGGCAGATTGTTTCTAAGTTGAAGGAGGAAATAATTCTAATAGAGAAAGAACGCACAGAACTTCAGCTGCACATGGCAAGAACAGATTGGTGGTGTGAGAACCTCGGTATGTGGAAAGCCTCCATCACCAGTGGAGAGGTAGGTTTGTCTGCTTTTCTTCCCAGTTTATTAGGTATTTATTTCCAAAGTTTAAGTTTGACTTTATCAGACAAGATTTTGTTCCAAATAATTAAGGTTGGGAATAGAAAACTTATATTCATTCTTCTAGACTGCATTGGTCTTGCCTTCCTCACCCCGTATTTTCACTCTGGTTCATGACTGGGAGCTGTTACTGGGTTGCCTGGTGTAGATCTGATCTCCCTCCACTTCAGACAGAAAGTTGTCGTTGTTCATTGGAATCATAAGCAACTTTCAGATAGGAACAATTAATGTCCTTGAATTACCAATTTACTTTTCCACTGAGGGTTGAAATAAAATGGAAAGCACTGCTTGAAATTTGGAGATGAAGAATTTTAAATGTGTTTCTGATTGATCCGTCCTGCTGACTTCAGTGGCTCAAATGTCAATAGCTCTCAGATCTTTAATAATGAATATGTTTTCCCTTGAAGTAGAAAATATTTTGCTATTCTCTGAGGGATATGGGACAATAGTTTTCAGAATACACTGTATCCCTTTTCTTTTGTCTGTAAAAATAATTTCATTTAAAGGAAAGATATTTCTGTGCATTTACATTGTTAGTGTTGACAACTCCTTCCTTCCCACCTGCCCGACTGTCGAAACCTGGAGATGAAGGTCAGGTCCAGAGTACCTAGAGATGATGTTACTAAGTGAAGTAAGTCAGACAGAGAAAGACAAATATCATAATGATGTCAGTCATATGTAGAATCTAATTTTAAAAAATGATATAAATTAACTTATTTACAAAAGAAACAGACTCACAGATTTCTAAAAGAAACTTATGGTTACCGAAGGGGAAACATGGCGATGGGGCAGAGATAAAATAGGAGTTTGGGATGAACACACACACACTACTATATGTAAGATACATAACCAACAAAGACCTACTGTATAGCACAGGGAACTCTACTCAATATTCTGTAATAATCTATATGGGAAAACAATCTGAAAAAGAATGAATATATGTATATGTATATGTATAACTTTGCTGTACATCTGAAACTAACACAACATTGTAAATCAACTCTCCTCCAATAAAATTAATTTAAAAAAAAAGAGAAAGTCCGGTCCACCGTATAGCACACAAATGACAAGATCCTGAGTAAGTCATTGTGACTGTTTGGCCCCATCATTGCCTCAAATGGTTGGTCAAATACTCAGCTCCTGAGATTTGCAAGGGCCCACCTGCCCAACTTATGTGTCCATCCCTGCTTTTCCCGTCAACTCAGTGGCCTGACACTCTTACCGGGGGAAGGGCTTAGAATTCACAGTCTTAAATTCCCTTCTAGTTTAGGCAGCAACACCACGCATGTTCTCCAGGAGCCAGCCTGACAGCACACGTGTTGCGTGAGAGCTTACCAAGTGCCCTTAGTGTGTCTTTGGTGCTTGTTGAGCCTCCCTTTCAGGTGAGCTGCAGGGCCAGATACCTTTCTTGAGGGGAGGGGAGGGCAGTGGGGAGGGAAGGTTGCACAGAGCCTGGAATACCGTGTACAAACGCTTGGTCACCGCAGATGGAGTTGCCTCTGGGATGGACATCTAGGAAGGGGGGAGCTCAGGGGATGTGATGTCAAAAGGTAACAGGAGGCCCTTGGAGGGCAGAGAACACACATTCTGTCACCTTCTCACCTTTGCGTAGAGCTGCCTCTGACATTTCACAGTTTATTATAACTATCTTCCAAAGGCAAATACTGAGGGAGGGAGGAGAGGAGGAAAAACCCTCACGAGGCCCTTTTCCCTGGTGATCAGCTATCGCTCAGGGGCTTGCCGCGACCTTGGTTCCCGAAAAGATAACGGAAATGGACCCAGAGGGGTCACCTGACTGCCGAGAGTTCACGAAGCAGCCCCGTGTGCGAACCTGTGGAGGATGTGTTTGCCTCGTGCCAGCCTCCCTGGAGCTCTGAGAGGGCTGAGCCGCCGTGAGCTGTGTGCTCGCCTCCACCCCCCGTCCTCACAGGGGCACGGTGATCCTACCTGGTGGGGCTCAGCCGGTGCTAGGCAAGTTCGCTGTCTCCTTCCCTTGCCTTTCTGTTGATTCTTCATCTCTAATTTCGGTTCATGACACTAATTCAAGCTTAGATTCAATGTATTTCCTTTTCGTTTCTTCTCTCATCCATTTACATGAAGAGCAATGGTGGCTATTCTGAATTATGACAGGGTGTGTGTGTAAGTGTTTAAGAATTACCTTAAGTTGGGAGGTAGGGGAAATTAGGTCTCCCAATGTGAAATTTCTCGAAAATGGAAATCACAGCTTGTGGAATCCTGTACTAAACTGGGGAAACCCTCATCCTTCTCTGAGAGAGGTTTTGGTCTCTCACACCTGTTCGCTTCCTGTTAATTTGCTTTTTCAAGGAAACCCAGTTAGGATGTTAAGTCTGCTATGTTAGTTTTCTTTTGCTGCACAACAAATTACCACACATTTCATGGCTCAAAACATCACCCATTTATTAGCTCACAGTTGTGTAGGTTGAAAGTCCAGCGCTGTCTGACTGTGTTCTCTGCATCGTAAGGCTGAAATCAGGTTGTTGGCCAGACTGAGTTCTTGTCTGGAGAATCTGGGGAAAATCCACTTCCAGGTCCATTCAGGTCATTGGCAGGATTCAGTTCCTGGTGGTTGTGGGACTGAGGACTCTGTTCTTTTGCCGTCAGCACGATGTTGCTCTCAGTTCCTGGCAGCACTCCCAGACCCTTTCCGCATGGCCCTCTCCATCTTTACAGTGGCACATGTCAGACTTTTCTCGTGCTTCCTCTGATTCCTCTTCTGCTACTCGCCAGAGAAATCCCTCTGCTTTGAAAGGGCCCACATGGTTAGGATTAGGCCCTAGTTTAAGGTTGCTTGTCCATGTGACATGCCCTAACTGCCAGAATAGAACCCATCATTTTCAAGTCCTGGGGACTGTGTGGTGCATACATGCCAGAGAGAGGGAGATCCTGGGGGACACTTAAACGTCTTGCCTACCGTATCGCTCACTGTGCTTTTCGTTGCTGTTGTGTTCGTCTGTTTTTTCCAAGGTTACAGAAGAGAATGGTGAACAAATGCCCTGTTACTTTGTCATGGTAAGCTTACAAGAAGTTGGAGGAGTTGAAACTAAGAACTGGACAGTCCCCAGAAGGCTCAGTGAGTTTCAGAATTTACACCGGAAACTTAGTGAGGTATGAATTCTTGTGAACACAGATTTAGAATAACTGAAGAAGAGATTTAAGAGCTCATTTCAATTTTTACACACAAAGAAACGGATTCATCTTTCTCCTTTGCTGTTGATACTGGCAAAGTGGTATTTTCAGCTTGACGTTTAGAAATTTACTTGAAGATCAACCATCTAGTCTAGTCTAAATCCTTCAGGATAGATAGTTGTCTGACCTCTGTTGTATCCCCCAGAACCCCAGAGCTGGAGGAGAGCTGGGGAGCATCGATGGCCATTGGTTTCAGAGCTGCCAGTTGTGACCCACTGCGGGTAGTGAGATCAGTTCTGGGTTGCAGCAATAGAAAGAGGATAGAATATATTGCATTTCATCACATAAAGGAATTGAATCAGTAGAGTGCGGTGGTTGAGAGCACGGACTCTGCAGCCAGGCTGCTCGAGTTTGGATCCAGTTTTGATCCTCGCTTTACTATTTACCAGCTCTGTGACCTGGACCTGTCACTCTATCTCTTTATAGAGAGATAAATAATGTTGCCCTCTTTTTATTAATATCTGTATTCTACTGATATTAATAGTGCCTTCCTTACCTATCTCACAGAGCTGTTGTAAGAATGAAGGGAATAAGCGTGTACAGAGCATTTAGAAGAACGTGCTGCACATAGTAAACATTATTTGTTTTTATTAGTAGTAGTTACAGTAGTAGTAGTAATGAGCACTGTTTCATGGTACTTTTGCTTCGGTTTTATGGGTGTATATATTATAAGTATGGGTGTGTATATTATAAGTATGGGTGTGTATATTGCATAGATGGATGTGTGTATGTCTGGGTGTGTGTATTGTATGTCTGGGTGTGTATAAGTATGGGTGTGTATATTGCATAGATGGATGTGTATACTGCGTGTATGGATATGTGTATTGCATGTATGGATGTGTATACTTTTGGGTGTGTGTACTGTTATGTCTAGGTGTGTGTACTGTATAATATATGGATGCATGTATCTGCATGTGCATTGTGGGTTGCAATGTGGTATGTATTTCCTACTGTGGATTTTAGTTTAAAATGTTTGAAAGCTACTAATCTAGGTCAGTTCTTTTATCTGATAGATGAGGGAACGTGATCCCAGAGAGTTTAACTGACTCGTAGTAGGATGTATACATAACGGCCAAAGCAGGACTAGAATCCAGGTTGTCTTAGTTTCCATTCATGATTTTCCCATTTTTCTCAGGAGTTGCATCTTCTCTAACTCTCCATCTACTGGAGCTAATTGCCCTTTACCCCAGCAATTAAAGTGTTCTTCAGTTGTTTCTACCTTCATTTAAGTCCATTTTTCTCTTGCTCAGAATGAACTGATGCTGGTAAAACCCTACGGTCACCTCTCAGACCCTTCTTTTGCAAAGGAAATATGTCTGTTTCCTTTCACCTTTTCTTCTAGGGTGATTTTTTAAAAACACTTTTAATCAGTAATTTCTATCAAGAACAATTGCTCTGAAGCATTAGAGGAAACAAGCCTTATAAAATTTCACGTCTGTCCTTTTGTCTCATTATATTTCTTCCTCTGTGGCCTGATTCCTGGGTTCTTCTCTCACCTTTGGCATTTCGTATTGTGTGAGTTTTTTTCTTTTCTTACTTTCTTTCTTTTTGTTGGAGTTTTCATTTTTTGAAAGAACTCTTCCTGTTGACAGCTGTGATAGGTCCCTGTCGGGGCTGCTGTGACCCTGAAAACAGTAGGAGGGAAGGCCGTTGCAGGCAGACTCTGTGCTCACTTACTTTTCAGCACCAGTGATCTAGTCAGCATATTCCAGTGGCCCCAGTGCCTTAGTGAAGAGGCAGCGTCTGGAGCATTTGGAACCCACTGTCCTCCCGGCGTCTGAGGGGCAGGCTGCAGAGTCCTGCGGGCACTGAGGCCAGACTTGATGGCCAGATGGATGTGGGTTTCAGCCCCGATCTTCAGTCGTCCCATATGTAAAGTAGGGGTGACTCAGAGCCGTTACACACACCCAGCCTCTAGCACAGTGTCTGGCAAAATGCAGGATTTAATCCACAGAGGGAAGTTTATTATCTGTTAACATACTTTATTATTATTAATATATTTACATTCCGCAGTTTGCCCTTGAAAGGCAGTGATAAAGCTACAACCTGAGTTATTCTTTCTCTCCATGGTCTTCTTTTGTCAACCCTGATAACTTTTTACAGAGATGTTGTAAACAGAGCACATTCTAAGAGAAAAGTTCTTGCTGGGAGCCACGTGTCCGTACCCCACACACTGTGCTCCGTGCCTGTGGTGCAGACCCACCTTCCCAGCCCAGCTCCACAATTTCCAGCTTCCAGGCGTTTGTAAGTCCAGGGACAGGCGTTAGCTTTTTTCGTCACATGTCCTGTTCCTCCGGATTCCTTGAGCCTGGTTAGAACAGGGAGGTTTTCAAGGTCTTCAGTCTCAGAGGAACCTAGTATAGGAAGAGGATACTCGGTTTGTTCTTATTAAAAATCTAAAATTTTTTTAAAGATTTAAATGTAATTTCAATATACTAACATTTAATTTTTTTCCCTCACAGTGTTTCCCTTCTTTAAAAAAAGTCCAGTTGCCTTCTCTTAGCAAGCTGCCTTTCAAATCTGTAGATCAAAAGTTTATGGAAAAGTCAAAGAATCAATTAAATAAGTTTTTACAGGTAAGCAAACTTTCTGGATATGGGAGGAAAATTAGTTATTTGGGGGTTATTGGGGGTTGAACTGTCATCATTCTCAGAGTTTGCCTGTTTGCTTCCTGTTCTCACAGGTCAGGACAGATCCTCAAAATATCTTTGGTTTTGGGTTCTGGGGTTTGTTTGTTTTTTGGTGATATATGTATGTATATATGTGTATATATATGTATACTCTACAGACAGAAAATGCAGATACCATGTGTACGGCTTTCTCCAGTTTCACAAACTGGACACACCCTCATAACTAGCACCTAGTCCCAGAGACAGAGTGTCACCAGTCCCGCCAGCGTCACCACAGGTGACCGTGGTCCCGACTCATGACCACGCGCTTACAGCTGGTTTTGAACTTCACATGAGTGGAGTCACAGGGCGTGGACCCCCTTCACTCAGGATCGTGGGCCTGAGATCCTCCCATAGGGCTATTTCAGTTGCAGACCGTTCTTTGATTTCATTTTTGTTCTCGTTTTCATTGTTGAATGGGCTTCTCCTGGCGTGAAACCCCTGCAGTCTGTTCGTGCTCTTGTTGATGGGCGTTGGGAGAGTTTCCAGGTGGAGGCTATTAATAAGCTGTCAGTGCTTGTCTTTCGGTGAATAGCTGCTGGGGAATCCCTAGGCATTTGGGGTTTTCAGTTTTTGTGAGTGGTCATAGCGGTTTGTACACTCTCACCAGCGGCATGCAGGCTTCTGTTCACTCCACACTGGACGGTTTCTTTTGTGAAGTTAAAGTTGTGTCTGCTCTTCTGTCGTGTTGCCTGTCTTTTCCATATCGCTTTGCAGGAGTTTCGTGTGTGTTTTGGATGTGCATCTCTTGTCAGAGCAGATGTGCTGTGGCTATCTTCTTTCTGTGGGTTGCCTTTTCAGTCTCTTAATGAGCATAAGTTCTCAATTTTAATTTAGTCCAATTTATCCATTTTTTTTCCTTTTGTGGTGAATGCCTTTTGTGCTTGTGGAGAAATCCTTGCCTACTGCAGGGTTCTAAAGATAGTTTCCTTATTTCCTCTAAACGCATAACTGGTTTCTTTCACTCTGTCTTTAGAACATAAGACCGAACAAAGGTATACTGTCTCCAGTAGCAAACCACTATTTATTTTTTCCTTAGGTGGGGCCTCTGTATTCAGGGTCTAGTTAAGTTGCTCACACCATGGCCCCCAAAGCCCGTATAGTTCTCAGGGGGCATGGACCTTTGCCTTGTGAAACACTTTTTGCCAGTGCAGTAGTAGCTAGAAGTCCTGAGACTTAATAACGGATGTTGCCAAATTCTTAGTAAAGGTTATGTTATATTCAGTTGGACCAGGGTGTGAATCATAGTAAAAGTAGGTACATTTTAGCTAGAGTTCCCTTGCAAGTGTTCCTAACTATTTTTCTCTCATATATTCATCTCTCTCTAAATATATATGTATTTTTTATAAATATATAAATGTGTGTGTGTGTGTATATATATATATATGTGTGTGTGTGTGTGTATATGTATATATTTCCCTCAGGAAATAAAATAATTGTACCTTTGAAAAACTTTCCGAGTTTAATTATGGCAGAACTGGGATAGAGAATCATTAATGTTTAAATGCTATTACAGGAGAGAATTTAAAACTGAAATATTACCATCTCGTTGCTGATTCAGAACATCTAGGAAATATTAAACCCACTCAAGCATTGTACCTGATTAAATTGTTCAGATGAACTAAAGGTCTTGTTTGTGAAACGAATATGTATTATTCAAAATCCAAGCTTGTGAAGCCCCACGTGTGTAGCTCTGGGATCTTGCAGCTGATGCTTCCGTTTCCTTCCAGCCTCTGCTGTTGGGGGAGGGAGGGTCTCGGGTTGTCTGGCGCTTCCAGCCCTTCAGCTGCCTTTCCAGTTGTGCTGCAGAGACCGGGGTGCCCCCTGCACTTTTGGGCATGCAGGGAGGGGTCACTCGTGCCCCTGTTGGGTTGCTGGTGATGGAAATGGGTTAGTGATTCCTGCCCTGGTGCCAAGAGAAGCATGTGCTCTGTGCTGCCAGTAGGTGGCGTGGGTGAGGCTGGGGGCGGGGACCATCTGCCTGAAGAGGTGGAAGGGGCATCTCAAGGGGCCATTTGTCTTTTGATCAAGAGGACTGTAAGTCAGAAAGTAATGGTTTAAATTGCTTTTCATTTCCTCAAAGACTTCATGTGAAAGTGCTCACTATTTAATAACTTTAGGTAGATTACACAGCAGACTGAAGTTTCAAAATATCATCCCACCAGCTGCAGACAGGAAAAGCAAGATGCAAAAGGTTTAGTCTGAAAGGCAGATATTATTAGGTCCACAGGACCTTCCAGAAAAGAGGATTCCATTGAGTGTGTGTTTGTGTGAGTATTTATATATGACACATGGTTCCCTTCGAGGTATAGTGATAATAGATAATAATCCAGCCAGTCGTCCCTCACACACAGGCAGCTTACTCTAGCCGTCCCCGCAGTAGTGCGGCACCCACTTCTGGGTGTGCACGTGCTGTTCGCTCTTCCTGGAATGCTTTACTCTCCTCATCTCACACTGACTAGTCCTCTTAGAGACTCCACCTGTGTAGGACAACGTGCTCTAAGCCTTTGGGGGGAAGGAGTGGGAATTAGGATTATATTCTCAGCCTGAAGATGTGATAATATCCCAATTACACCTTGCCCCATAGACATAATCTTTGAGAACATTTATAAGTTCTCATACATGTTCAATTTGGTTACTTTCCCTCATGATAGAATATAACTTAGTCCAAAGACTTGTCATCCTTAATGATTTCCTTAGTTACGTTGATTGCATTATTTGAGACTTAGCATTGGTTATCATTTGCTACTATTTAATAAAAGAGTGCTGGAGTGGAGATTAGCTAAAGGAAGTCAAGGTGGAGGGAGGCTGTCTCACTCCTAACCCACCCTCACATGCAGCTGAGCATCTAATGCTCTACAAAAGGAATAAAGGCTCGGGGGCCTGCCTGGGAAGGCAGTAGTGACCCCAACTGCCTGTCCCCTAAATCTCCTTCCCCACGTCTGAGGCAGAACCTCCATCTTCAGGCCAGTCTTCCGCAGGACACAGGAAGCTGACAACCACTGGAATGCGGTGGGGGGGGGTGCCCGGGACCCCCATCCCCAGTGTGGCACTATTGGGCTGCTCGGAGGTGCTTTTCTAGGGAGGGTCACAGGGTTTATCAGATTTCAAGCTTCGTCTGAGCAAACATAATGTGAACGTCATGGACCAACTCCTCTGGGACCAGAATGTAGCCTGTTCTCCCAGCAGAGAGGGTTCTGCCATCAGAACCCCAGTGTTCCAGCCCCCCAGGGGGCTACATCATCCATGGGGCAGGATTTCTCATTGGTTCATTTATTCCTAAACGCTGTATCTGTGAGCACCAGACATTTACACATTCTTGTGGTCACATTGTTAATTTTCCTGTCTTATCAGTAGCACTTGCTTCATACGTCAACTTGATGCACGTTCTCCTTTCCTTTCTCCTAAGGCCAGAGAACTTGAGCACATTTCCAGTTTATGGGCCAGTAAAAACAGTTATAAAATTATGTAAACATACGCTACCTGGGGAAGGTGGAGCACAGGGACAGAAAACTACTGGCTGCCAGGCAGTTACCACCACGTGACAACCCAAAGCTCTTTTTTCAGCTCATGTACAAAGTCCGCACACACGTAGCCATGAAAGGGTTGGGTGGGATCCTTGTGTAGTGTGCAGAAAACACCCGTGACTTTCGAAGGCGGCAGCCCCCGGACCTGCAGGCGGTTTGCACAGTGAGACTTCACGTCGCCCTGAGCACGAGCAGGGCGCTCCAGTTAACCCACAGAGTGCAGTTTGCCATCAAGCTCGGTGAGAACTCATCTAATATATTTTATTTCAGGAGGAAAGGGAAGTGGTTTTAGGTTCAGAATTACGATGAAAGTAAATTTCCTGGGACAGTCAACTCTGCCTTCACGCCTCGTGGCTCCCAGCTCACAGACAAACCACGCAGGAGGCATTAATCCTCTTTCTCCCACAGAATCTGCTTTCAGATGAAAGACTGTGTCAGAGTGAAGCACTTTATGCCTTTTTGAGCCCTTCTCCTGACTACCTCAAGGTTATTGACGTGCAGGGGAAAAAGTCCACGTTTTCATTATCCTCATTTCTGGAAAGACTCCCTCGCGACTTCTTCTCCCATCAGGAGGTGAGCTGTCTGAAGGTTGTATGTTTTTGAAGCATATTTAAGCACACGTCTTCTGGAGGCTGTTTGATGTGGCAGGTGTTTGTGGAAGGCCTGCTACAGATGGGGAGGAAGCAAATACCTTGAGTCACCATTGCTGTCATATTTGGGGACAGGGTTGATCACAAGGTAGGTGAGTGGCATGTGGATGGAGGTTCTGTGGGAGGCCCTCTGCGGAAGGTGGCCTGGCTGGCGCCCGGGACGGGGGCCGGCACCGCAGAGGGCTTGGAGCTAACGTTGAGGTTCAGGAGCAGAGGGTGCGTGTGCGGAACAGTCAGCAGGTCTTTGGGCCGAGGGGGGGCTTCGGGAGCGTGCGCTGAAGGAAATGAGGCCGAGGGTAGGAGGAGGGGCAAGGCCGCTGCGCTGAGGAGTTTAGGTTTTATCTGAGGGAATGGAAAGCCGTGTCACGTCCTGAAGCAAGATGCACCTCGCAGTGATGCGGGTGGGTGAAGGAGTGAATAGACAGGCTGCAGACATTTGCCATCTCATACCTGGCCCTCGGGCTTCCCTCCAGGGGCCCCTGACTTGGCTGAGGCCTGCGGCCCCTCGTTTGGCTCTCCAACAAGCTACACGAGAGCATCTCCGAAATGTGGCGTCTCCTTAGTTCAATGCCAGACGCCACCGCCTCTTCACCAGAATTGGTTTAACGAGCTTGGACAGAAGGAAGTAACCGTGGAAAGGAGCGTCTGCTTTGCCGCGTCCTGAGCTGGAGCAGAGCCCGCGAACCACAGGGTTCCGCCTGCCTGCCTGCCTGCCTCCCTCCCTCCTGGGCACCTCCCCGCCTCTTTCCTGCATGCCACACGTGTCACGTCTGGCCGTACTTGGCCCCTCCCCTCTGTCACCTCCCATTTATCCCTGCACCTCTTGGGATTCACCCTGTGGCCCAGTCACTCCGGGAAACTGCTCTCGGAAGGAGGAAGGCCAGTGGCCGACCAGCAGCCTCCTGCAGCCTCTGATGCTGCTGGACGTGCAGTGAAGCCGTGAAGCTGGGGGTGCCCCTCCGGCCGCTGACTTCTCAGCCCTCTGCTCTGCTCTGCTCGTCACGCCCCCAAGGCCCTGTTGTTGGGCCGCTGCTTGTTCCCGCAGCCTCAGCTGCCCCCCCGCACACATCCGAGTGAACTTCCTCAGCTGTCCTTCCACTGCCTAACGTCTGCACCCCTGTTGCAGCTCTTCACCCTGCTTGGAGAAGCAGCCACGTGCATGCTGGCCACCTCCCCGCAGAGCTAAGGGCCTCTCAAAGTCGGGATCCACGTCACACTCGTTGGCACTAGCCTGGTGCCTGGCATAAATGAGTTCTCAACGGAAATTTGCTGATACGCAGATCAAGAAGTGAGACTAGCTGAAGTACAGAATAAAAGCTTGAATCAGAGCTTTAAAAATAACTAAATTACTTTAAATTATACATGTCTTTAAAAAAACAGTGAATTTAAAATATTTCAAGTTAAAAAGCCTTCCTTTTAAAACTCAAAATGGTTAGAAAGCTGTTTTGTTATCTCCGAATTCACTCCTCATTAATACAGTGACAGAGGCTTTTCAAAATTATTTTAGACCTTGAATGAGGCTTTAGGATCAAGCTATGCCCTGAGTTTAGATACACTTTGGCCTCTTTGTGAAAATGCATAGGTTTCTGCATGTAGGGAAGTTGAAGGATTGTGTGAGGTTGAACTATAAGTGCATCATTCGGAATTGACCCTGGGAGGAGAACGTATCACCTTCCTTGGATGAGTGACCTGCTTCCTGTGACTTTACTGTTCCCCCAGGAGGAGGCAGAGGAGGACAGTGACCTGTCAGATAGTGGTGATGACGTGGATGGAAGGAAAGACTCTTTGGCTGAACCATGTTTCATGCTGATTGGGGAGATTTTTGAACTTCGAGGAAGTAAGCTTCTTTATTACTATTCAGTGGTTCACACACACACACACGTACAATATCCCTTTGTTCCTGAATCAGACATGTATTTATATTCATTCAGCAAATACTTTTACAGGCCAACCAGATACCAAGGCAGGTTCTGAGGACACAACCTTAGGACAGATATCCCTGTACTCATGGAATTTAGGGTCCTGCTTTACCCTGCACCATGTTCCTCTGTATACAGAAAGCTTGAATGCTTTGAATTTCTTTTTATGTGACTTAGCATCGCCTCATTGCTTCATCACCAAAAGGTATACAAAAGTTAATTTTGCATAGCAGAGGAAGAGCCCTGTTGTTAAAGGTGACTATGTGGCCAGGGACGCAGGGACGCCCGAGCCTGCTTTCAGCCTCCTTTCCTCCCTAGAGGACTGGTCATCCGTGGAGGCGTGGGGGCATTTTGTCCACAGGGGACACTGGCATGTCTGGAAACAGTTTTGGTTGTCACAGCTCGTGGGAGGGTGCCGCTGGCATCTCGTGGGGCGGAGGCCAAGGGCGCTGCTAAAGCATCCTCCAGTGCACAGGACAGCCCCACAGCAAAGAGTTATCCTGTCCCAAACGACAGCAGTGCCAAGGTGAGGAATCCTACCCTAATAGTTCCTGAGGGGAGACGTACTTAGAAGAAACGAGCAAAAAGAGGATCAGAATACTCCTTTGTTAAGACCTGCGCAAGTGCCTCTCTCCCGAAGCAGTACCAGGGTGAAAGGTCAAACGGTACTTCTTGGCTTTAGTCTTGAGTCCTGAATAGGACTGTCTACCCACCCTCACCTTCCACAGTCCCCAACCTGTAAATGGCGACGCCAGCATACTCGGTCACACCTGGAGCCTCGAGTCCTAGCTAGAGGTGTGCCAGGTGCCTAAAGGCACAGCTGAGCGCCTAGCAGAGGAAGCGCACAAGAGAAGCAGGGTTTCGCAAGGCACAGCAGTGCTCCAACCGGGAGCACGTTGCTCGGAGAACGTCCTGGGCTCTGCCCACTTGGATGAGCATCTTTTCCCTTGGGGCAAAGAAGGTGGGCTGGGAGTTGGTCCTATGCAGGAAGCCGGCTGTGCATTGCTTCTTATTTATATATCCCTTAACATGTCGCTTAAAGAATTCTTCACAGATGAAGAAACTTCAAGTGCTTTTACAGGCTTGGGCGCGTCTTTTATATCTTCTAATCCTTGGTATCTTTACAACGATTGATGCATAGTAGGTGATCAATGAAAATGCTTGGATGGATGGATGGATGAATGAATGAATAGGCAAGAAAATTTTCAGTGCCGGGATTGTTTTGGTCATTGAACTTTTTCTTCCTCTAAGCCAAATCTTAAAATAATCAGCAAACACTTTGGGAGCTTATGTTTTAGATATAGCTCCATAGGGGAAACAAAAATATCTCAGAGGTAGATTCTTTCTTCAGTGAATTTACAACATAATGGTTTCAAAAATGTAATTCACATTAAGCAATAGACACAAATTCTAAACTCCAGGCAGAGATTTATATATAAGCATGTTCCTTTGAGCATAATTACAGTAAGGAAAAATTGGAACTAAGCTAAATTCAGAAATGGGTGATAGTTAAATTAAGAAATATCCACATGATGGAATATCGTCCAGCTATTAAGGATCCTTGCAGATGAAAAAGCTATAGCTGGTCCGACACTTTAAGATGCGTGCTGGTGTTGAACTTGGTTTAGTACAGGCCGGAAAAAACAGTTCTCCCCCAAACCCGGAGGCTGGCTCCTCCACAGTGAAGTCTGCCCATTAAATCATGAGTTCTCCCCATGTCCCACAGAGTCGGTAAGAACGAGGAAGCACCGTCTTGGCCTTGGGTCAGCGTGTTCTCTGCGACACAAAGAGACTGAGAAGCCTGGTGGACGTGTCAGAGGCAGTCAGGGCAGGAGTAGGGCTCCAAGTCCTCTCTGTGGTGTGCATCTCCTCCCTCATGTGCACCTGCTCAGAATATTTGGTTTTGCTAGTGGGTCTGAGCTACCTGTCTGCTGCCTGAGAAAGGTGGAGGGAAGTTCTCATCCCTGCCAGACACACCCCTCCCAGCCGGGACGCCAGCCTCAGATGGGCACGCCTGCAGCGCGCTCTGAATTCCATCAACACTTAGGGCACTTCTGAGGCGTGGTCCTGACCCCAGGACTTGACACTTACTTGAAGGATTACCACCACTGCACCTGGACACTTAGATCCATTTTTAAAGTTAGAAATGACTTGAGAATGTGTTAAAGTCTAGCACCAAGTGTGTGTTAACTGTTGATTTCTGTTTGGGTGCCTTCCCTTGTACAGAGGTGTTTGTGAATTTACTCCTTTGGTGCAGGAGCCCTGAATTCTTGGCCCCAGCATAGCCAAGTCATGTGTCACTAGCTAAACATTGCAGTGGATGGAAGTGAATATATAAGCGGAATATTTGGTTTCGATTCCAATTTGCAGACCAAAAATATCCTCACAGCATTTCTTTGCCTTCTTTTGGTTTATATTCATATTCTACACTTATAACAATGTGTCTCCTAATCTAATGCTAATAGTAAAAGTTTAGATATGTAGGACCCTTCACAAAACTCTCTCACACAAAGTAGTGCCATGACTCTCCAGCAAAACGAAAGTACATGCTAACACTGTCCTTTGCCAGATGAGGAAACTGAGGCTCGGAGAAGGCGATGGTGGCCGCCTGCTCCGGGCGGTGGTGCAGGAGCGATGAGTCCATGGCTCACTCGGAATCCTGGGGCTTCCCAGTCCCCCTTTCTTCCCCCACGGGCATAAAATATATTAAAATGCATGATCTACAAACTACTATTCAAAAGGGAGCAGTTAGACCTATCAGTTTCTTAATATTTCAAAATATTTGTCAACATCTGACTACAGATGCTTCTCGTTCAGAGCCGTGTATTAGAACACTGGGTTCAACAAGCCAGGCACAAATCTAAAAGGAATTGCACTGTCTGCTAGTGGAAAACAGACGTCAGTAGCCCGGGGACACATGAAGTGAAGTTTTAGTTCCACTTGCTAGCTCAGCTGTTGTTAGGCATTGAAAAGCTGTAAGAAGTCTTAAGTTTCCTCTCATCAGTTGCAAAGTAGAAAATGAAAGCTTATTCATTCGAGTATTCCTGGGCAGAAGTTTGCTAACCTAGACCCAAATTCTGTGGATATCAAAGCCCCTTAGTGTCCAGACTTGGATTGAGTGACGTGGTTAAGATTTATGCTTTGTGCTGCTATGAAAAATGTCACGATTGTGATAGCCTGTGGTAATGCTTTTCCTCTGATTTATATTTTAGTGTTTAAATGGGTGAGAAGAACATTAATTGCTCTCGTTCAGGTCACTTTCGGAAGAACCATCAACAAGTGAGTTGCATGAAACTAATGTTTGAATTCATGCCGTAGCCTTTGCCTTAACAGTCCAATTACATCCCCAACTAAAGGTTTTTTCGTTTCTCTCTTTATTTCTGATATGATTCTAAGATTGGATAGGGAAGCAGATTTCTACAAGACTGTCTCCTCCAGAATGTGCGGTGCACCAGATAACAAGCTTGGGCTGGCTCTGGCAGGCTGGTTGGCGAGGGTCAGAAGATTGTTCTGGAAGGTTCTCTGTTGACCATGATGACTGGTTTTAATATCTTGGGTACAGCGTTTTTATGTCACATGATGTGGATCAGTTTAAGGCTTAGACTCTGAGCCAAAATGAAAGTAGGATGAGCATCGCACGGCAGGTATTTATTTGAAGGGAAATGCAAACCATATATTTTTTTAGAGTTGGGGTGATATTAAAATAGTACTTCCTCGTTAGTTGATAGCTAGGTATCCATGAGGGGTGTGTGTACCCTATAACATTATTATAAGCCATATGCGTATTCTGAATTGTATCACGTTACCCATATCCCTAAGGGTTATACTCTATGCCCAGTACCCAGTGCTTACGAGGCTGTAGCATTATGACTTCCCCACACAAAAACTGGGAGTCAACTGCTAAAGCTAAGGGGGAAAAAAAATCTAAACTAAACAAGCCCCATATTATATTTTTATTCAGTTGTAAATAGAATATATTTTCCTTGTGGTCATAAACCAAAATTTACTTCTGTTTATTTCTAAGTTTTTTTAAAAAATGGTGGGGCTTCCCTGGTGGTGCAGTGGTTGAGGGTACGCCTGCCAATGCAGGGGACACGGGTTCGTGCCCCGGTCCGGGAGGATCCCACATGCCGCGGAGCGGCTGGGCCCGTGAACCATGGCCGCTGAGCCTGTGCGTCCGGAGCCTGTGCTCCGCGACGGGAGAGGCCACGACAGTGAAAGGCCCGTGTACCACAGGAAAAAAAAAAAAAATGGTGTTAGTGGCTTGTTTAGTTGACTTTTAGTATCGTGGGCTTTTAAGCGGAAAAATGCCCTGTTTAACTTACAGTTTCAGTCTGAGGCAAACCTCTTAACCTTAGTACTGACAGGCCTTGGATAAAGAATTTTTCAAAATGGCCCTATTTTTCTCAGAACTCCAGACTTGCTAACTTATTTTTTCAGTTTCAGAAAATCATGCATACATTCCCTGCTCCTATTTATGATACTGGCTCTTAATTTTAAGATGAGCAGCTGTGGTTTGAGAGTGGTGAATACATTAGGCGGGGGAGGGGCACCACGTAGGGAATTTTCAGGCTGTGGGTTTCAGTGGGCTTTTTTATCAGGTAGAGAAATTACGGAGCATCTGGCCCTGTGCTGTTTTGCCTCAGGCAGACGAGGACAGATCATAAAATTAAGTAGCAGCACAATATGTGCCTCTCGCCTTGTACCAACTGTAATTTCACATCCCAGAATTGCTGCAAAAGCTTCCTCCAGTTTTGGCTAATACAAAGTCAGACCTAAATTGATAGAAAATGCTTAGTCTTAGGTGATGGCCTTTGGTAAGTCACTCACCTAATTTTAAGTTGCAAACTGAAATTTTCCTTCTTCATTTCTTCAC
Source organism: Orcinus orca (assembly GCF_937001465.1). NCBI lineage: Eukaryota > Metazoa > Chordata > Mammalia > Artiodactyla > Delphinidae > Orcinus > Orcinus orca. The sequence goes on along the minus strand of NC_064579.1, from coordinate 21,765,725 downwards.
GCAGTGCTGGTGAGTAACCCAAAGATTACAGGCAAAACAAGCTGTGTTTTTATGTAGATTTTACTTAGGCAGGTCAGCAGGTTCTCAAAGCCAAAGCCCCATTGAACTAATAAAATTATTTTATTTGATCTAGATATGAATTGCACAGTTCTAAGCAGTATCGGGAAGTATCTTAGGAGACATGAGTTACAAACAGGATTACCATGGTTCTGACTCACAGTGGAATTTAGACTTCATTGGTGACTAGTTACTGTGTGCAAAGTGCTGGGCTTGAAACATCTATTTCAGATATTATTTCTGAAAACCTCACATTGTCCCTTTAAAAATCTGGTTGGGAAGTCAGATTCTTAAAGGGCTTTTTGATTTATTATTCGTGAATTAAGTTTGAAACTTCAGGTCTTTCTTGCACTAATAATCCAAGGTGATTCTGCTCCCATTTTCTGCAGAGATACTTCCCTTCCCAACCTCAGCACCGCTTCTGGCTCTGTGAGCTGTGCTGCTCTCTGCAGCAGTCCAGTGGTTGGCTGAAATTTGATGAAGTAGGGTTTATGGAAGACCTGGGTAACCAGATAAAAGCCACTTATTTATAACTGTGCAGGTCAAGATCTGCCCGATTTTCACTCCTGTGGGAAGGTGACGTGGCTGGATAGCAGTGTATCTTTTCAAAGTCCCCCCCTTTGTGGTGAAAGGGGGGTGTCTTTTCCCCCTTTGCCCCGTGAGCATGTGAGATGTTTCCGGGGTCAGACAACTCTGCCCAGCATCCTGTGCCGTGGCCGCCCCAGGGGACAACTAGTGAAGAAGCTTGGTTCTCCCCAGGACTCCCAGAGCCCAGGGAGCTCTTCACAGTCTTTTAAAACGGATTGATGCTTTCAGTTTATACCACTTCATGGAGAAATTAGTATGTTAAGTACCGTGCACAGTTAAGAGTAGTTGCAAGCTTCAAACAAATCAATCTCCTCTCAGTTCTTGCTTTTCCAGATTGAAAGACACCGTGCGGCAAACATTTAGAGAATTCAGTACCAGTGAAAATGTGAGCTCCAGGAATGAATGGCTGTCAGTGTTACCAAAATAAAAACTTTCCGAGTCAGAGTTTAAAAATCCAGTTCCTAGTTTATTCATCAAACGCTTATCTTAACCTACCCATTGATAAATGCCTTGTGAGAATAGAGAATAAGATTTTTAAAAACCTCATCCAAGAAATATTTTGCTCTTGAAAGACAACTCCGGGACGCAGTGGACTGGGCTCTCAGCGAGCAAATGGTGGTCTACTACATCGGCGCTCTCCGGGATGCTTTGTGGCCCGGTGGGAATTTGGCACCTCCGAACACAATCCCAAGTGAAGAGCAAAGCCAGGAAACAAAGCGGAGAGCACAGCAGAAGCTGCTTGAAAACATTCCAGGTGAGGCCTGGGCTCTGACCCTGAAAGTCGCATGAAAAGGGAGTGTTGATGGCCCTTCTCCTTTTGCACTTACAGTTTGTATAAATGCCTTATTAGAAAAACTAGAAAAATTTAGAAAAATTCTAAATTTTCTCCTTAAACATTGGAAAGAGCTGATCACTCATGTTTCTCGCGTCTCCGTGCCTTTATGTGCTGTGTGTGCATATGTCGTAGCCCCTCACTGAAGGTCCGTGCAGGTGCACTTTATCAATAGCAGCATGGAATATAAACTTAATTTTTCAGATACGCTTCAGAGCCTTGTTGGACAGCAAAATGCCCGTCATGGTATAATAAAAATATTCAACGCACTGCAAGAAACGAGAGCCAATAAGCATCTGTTATATGTGAGTAACTTAAAGCCTCCCAGAGGATTCAGTTTCTTCAGTTCTACGTTTCTGTTCATATACAGGGGTAGATTTTAACTCTTTATACGCTTAATCATTCTTATTGCTTGTAACTCTGAACCCATTTTCTCTGCTTCATTTTTGTTCAATTTGGTTAAAAAAAAATACCCCCCTGTGGGTGCGGCATCCCCCTCCTCGCCTGCTGGCTGTTTCTCTCAACTTGTGCTGTAACGTTTCTGCCTGAGTGCTTGGCTTGCTTATTTCAGCAAAGCAAACTGTTTCCCAGTAGTCTGATAATACTGTTGGTGGTTATAACGGACCGTGAAATAAATCAATCTGATGCTAAATGGAGTTTATAGAATGCTAATTCCTTTTAACCCTTAGAGAAAAAGACATTTTTTTTCTTCTTTCTTGGTTCAGGTGCTGATGGAACTGCTGCTAATTGAATTGTGTCCTGAGCTGAGAACTCATTTAGATGACCTTAAAGCTTGTCAGGTTTGAGACTCCACAAATAAACCACCAGAGAAATGTCTGTAATAATAGACATGAAACATTTTCCTCTTTTCCACAGAGGGCTTGACTGAGAACCATACCGATCTTTTAGTTACCTCCCTCTAGTTTTATGTGAATGAAGCAGAATTGGGGGGAAAACTTGATGCTGTATATTAGGCAACAGAAAAAAACACTTGTTAATTATTTTTATTTTAATATAAATCCTTTAAAGGTCAACAAACTGATTGAAATATGTGTTAATACGTGATAAGAACCTAGGAAATATTTTAAATATTTATTAAGTTTTGTTTTAAAAAAGTTTGTTTTAAATGAATTATGAACGTTGTACAGTTAATTTCCTCACTGAGGATTCTGAACATTCCTATATTCGTATGTGTTGAATATTGTTGTGCAATGCTTTGTGTGAAGTTGTTGTGAAAATTTTATTGTCTTTATTTTTACCAAAGACTTCCCATAGTTTGAAGCATCTGAAGCAATAAAATATAAAAATGAATCATAGCGCTCTGATGTTTAAGATGCTTATATCTCAAAAAAAGTTGAAACACTTAAGATTAGTTCAGATACTTATCAAGTGCCTTTCTGTAGAAAACATTGCACATGTAAGTACTTCCGTAAGGAAGTATAAAGTTTGTTGCCTTTCTCCAGACACAGAATGAATGTGAAAAATATGATTTTTAGTGTGAATGAGAAGAGCCAAAATTGGTGCTTGAAGTGCTGTTATTAGGGAGGTGGGATGGATGGGCAGGAATGAGATGGGGAAACAAAGAGGAGGGAAGTTACTTCAGGCTGTTCAGGACTTGATTGTGTCATCAAGTCTTGGGGACCAGTAGGGGCATTAGGTGAAATCCAGGGTACAGATGTTGCTTTGATTTTAGTAGTGGGACCATGGACAAGTCACTTAATTTTCCTGGGTTTTACCACTTATTATGCAGTGATAATGAAACACTTTCCCCTTTCTAACCCCCAGGAATATTGAAAGCAAGCCAATTAAGCAGAAATTCAGTTTGAAATCCATGAAAGAAACATACTATGTATATATAAAGTGGTATTAATTATATCATTGTTAGATCATACCTGCTGAGTTCCTGATATGCCAAGTTCTTGATATGAAACATAAGTGCTGAAAGACAAATGGTTAAAAATTAGTAAAGCAAATTTTATCTTTGATATTCTTTTAGCTACAGCTCTTTGATCCTTATTTCAAACCAAGATATTTGATACTTTCGAAAAAACTCAAAGTTGGCTATTTATATGGATAAGAATTATCCTTCATAGGGATGTAGAAAAGACATTCAGAGAAGAGAAGCAGTGTGAAGTCACCAAGCCCCAGGAACTCATAGCAGTTACTAACAGTGACCATCTTCTGCATAATTAAACCATGGCTGTTATGACTCCTCAATCCTTAAGAAGTTGTCTTACTTTTTCATAAGTTATCAACTGTAAGGACTCTTACAGAAGTTTTGATTTTTTTTTGAAAAAAGTTAATGACCTTGAAGCTTCACCTCACTTAAAGGGTGACTCCAATCACAGATCAAGGTGTGCACCATGTTGGGAGTAGTGGTAGTTTGCAGGGGCTCACCTGGGCCAGGTTTGCCAGCTTTATGGTAACTAACTAGAGTAAACTGAAATTTTAAATTCTGTGTTGGGTTCACTTAGGACATTTAAGCACAGCATATTACCAAATATGACATGTCAAATTCCTACCTTTAGGATTTCTCAAACCGTGTTTTAATGGCAGTTAAAGTGGCCTTCACTTTGGGGATGTAGAGTGAGCGAGCTATGAAAGTGCTATTACAGTCCCCATACACTGCCTTATTACATTTCTATTTTAAGATTCTTAAAGGCTTAAGATGGATGTTACTAAGAAAACAAGAGCAAAAGCAAGTGGGCTTGTATTGTAGAACGATTTACGTTAGGTTTTATGAAATCTTTTAATGGGCTAGAGACATGGAAATGTTGTTACTGGGGAAGAAGAGAGTCTTCAGCAGAGATTTTAAAAGCAAAGGAATGGGTTTCTACTCTAAGATTTAAAGGAGAAGTATATGGCCTATGTTTGTCTTTAGATACAGGGAAGAAATTTCAACAAAGTGAAGTTCAAATAATATAGACAAACCAGAACATAAAACAAGAGCAAGTAGTTTTGTGCCATATAATACTTCTTTAGTGAGGGGCACCTACATATTAATTGCATTTTCCCAGTGCTAAGACTAGATCTTGTAAATCACTTTGGAAAGGATGGTTGTGATTTTTAAAATAAAGCCATACATTTACAAAGAAGGTGTTGTTCAGGTATCTTAAATGTTATTTTCAATATCTGTTTCACAGATGTATATTTCTTTAGAATCTTTTGCATATGGATTCTATTTTTACTGTTGGATTTTGCCTCTGTAGATGTAATTGATAAGGAAAGCCTCTTGCTAATTTAACAGTTTAGTTATAGTTATATTGGTAGATGATTTGAAATTTTATCTTGTTTTGAAATACATTGAGGGTTTTTAAAATGTAGAAAAGGACCTGAAGCACAGAGAAACATCTTGTTTCAATTGATTACCAGGAACATAGCAGTTTTACTCATTAAGATGTTTAGGGGAAGATATGGAAAGGCAAGATTGTAAGCAATTTCTTAAACCCACTTATTTTGAAATTTACATTTTTAATTTTCAATTTGGAATTTTCTGTTTTAGAAGTCTTCAATGACTGAAATAAAATTAAAAGTCATTCAAAATTCACAACACTAAGGAGTAAAGAAATTTAAAGAATTAAACTTCAGATTTTTTAAAATAAGTTTGTAGCATTTATACTTCTGAAGTTATTAAAGCTAAGATGACACTAAGTCTTTCAGGACACTATTTAAGAAAGGAAAGAAATACTTGCTTTATGGAATGGTTTTCAATATCTGACATGGTCTTGGTCAGTCTCTAGCCTAAGAGCTGGATCTTTGAAGACTCTTCCTGCAGTTCGATCCTGTAGCTACGTTTCAAGATGCAACATTTTACAAATTCAAGAGGGGTGGGATGGCGGGGTGGGATAGGGAGGGTGGGATGGGGGGGTGGGATAGGGAGGGTCAGAGGGAGACACAAGAGGGAGGAGATATGGGGATATATGTATACGTATAGCTGATTCACTTTGTTATACAGCAGAAACTAACACACCATTGTAAAGCAATTATACTCCAATAAAGATGTTAAAAAAAAAAAGAATGAAGGTAACCTGTCATCAGTAAAATACCCAGGATAATGTAACGTGGGAGAGCGAAAACAAACATAGCTATTATAAAAATTATAAAAATACACACATTCTAAGTTGTTAGGATCGATGATCTTTGTTGAAATACATTGTAGTCTAAATTCTCTGACGAATAAGTAAAGTGTGAAGTTCATCTGCCAATGAAGGATTCAGAAGACAAGCCTTAAAAATCAAAGAAAAAGTTATTTAGACATATTTTGAATTGTTGGATCTTTTGTTTTTAAGAAATAGAGTGCAATGATTTAAGGGAATTTCATAGTTATACATTTCTATTCTGATTTCTTAATTAGGGAGATTCAAGTTAACCTATGCAAAGTATTAATAGATCATAACTAAAAATAACCATGCTATTATCCTTTGGGAGAGAAAATTCTCAGTGCTAAAAATAATGGATTTACACATTGATAGTATTCTAAGTTATGAATTATCAAAATAAGTAAAATAGAAAGCATTAACATTTGGCCTCAAACCTGTTATGTGAATAGCAGCATGTATAATTTTTTAAACATATTGATCTTGTTATGCCTAAATTAGCAATAAGGTGCATAATTTCATAGTATGCCAGGAATTTGAAAGACAGAAGTTACCTCATCCAGACCTTACTCCATGCAGAAACTGTCCCTTTTAGTACCCATGACAGTTGGTTACCAGATATTTGCTTGCTTGCTTCTAGTGGCAAGAAGTCAGCACCTTGGCCCCCCAAGCTGAGGTGTTGGCACAGCCATTTCACACTAGGTTCAAGGCTTCTACGTGTGGCACCCTATGAGCTAGTCAAACTAGAATAAGCACAAAAGGAAAAAGAATGGGACTTACACCATTGGTTTTCCTGGTTCTCAGGCCTTCAGACTCAGACTGGAACTAAACCACCAGCTTTTCTGAGTCTCCCAGCTTGCAGATGACAGTCAGTCTTTGCAGTCCCCATAATCATGTACAAATTAGTATATATAGCGGATGAGGATAACATGGCAGACTAGAAGGACCTGAGCTCACCTCGTCTCACAAAAACACCAAACTCGCAACTAACTGCTGAAAAGCACTGACAAAAAAAGGACTAGAACCTACCAAAAAAGATAGTCTACTTCGAAAAACAAAGAAGCCACAACAAGACAGTAGGAGGGTTGTATTCACGATACAATCAAATCCCATATCCACTGGGTAGGTGACCCACAAACTGGAAAATAATTATATTGTGAGGTTCTTCCATAGGACTGAGAGTTCTGAGCCCCCATGTCAGGCTCCAGTGGTCTGGCATCGGGAGGAGGAGCCCCCAGAGCATTTGGCTTTGAAGGCCAGCGGGACTTGATTGCAGGAGCTCCAGAGGACTGGGGGAAACAGAAACACCACTCTTGGAGGGTGCACACAAGGTCTCATGTGCACCAGGACCCAGGGGAAAAAGGCGTGACTTAATAGAAGCCTAGGCCAGACTTACCTGCTGGTCTTGGAGGGTCTCCTGGGGGAGGTGGAGGGCAGCTGTGGCTCACCATGGGGACAAGGACACTGGTGGCAGAGGTACTGGGGAGTACTCATCAGCATGAGGTGTCCTGGAGGCTGCCATTGCAACGCCAAGACCTGGCCCCACCCAATAGCCCAAGGCTCCAGTGCTGGGAAGCCTCAGGCCAAACTACCAACAGGGCAGGAGCACAGCCCCACCCATCAGCAGACAGGTGGCTTAAAGTCTTCCTGAGCCCACAGCCACCTCAATACACCCCTGCTCATCAAAGGAACAAGACCCAGCTCCACCCACCACTGAGGAGACATCAGTCCCTCCCACCAGGAAGACTGCACAAGCCTGTTAGATCAGTGTCACTCACCAGGGGGGCAGACACTACAAGCAAGAGGAGCTACAATCCTGTAGCCTGCAGGACAGCAAACACAGAAAGTTCAATAAAATGAGATGGCAGAGGAATATGTTCCAGAGGAAGGAACAAGATAAAACCCCAGAAGAACTAAGTAAAGTGGAGATAGGCAACCTACCTGAAAAAGAATTCAGAGTAATGAAGTAAAGATGATCCAAGGTCTCAGAAAAAGAATGGAGGCACAGACCAAGAAGCTACAAGAAATGTTTAACAAAGAGCTAGAAGATTTAAGGAACAAACAGTTGGACAATACAATAACTGAAATGAAAAATACACTAGAAGGAATAGCAGAATAACTGAGGCAGAAGAAGAGATAAGTGAGCGGGAAGACAGAGTGGTGGAAATCACTGCCCTGGAACAGAATGAAGAAAAAAGAATAAAAAGAAAGCAGGACAGTCTAAGAGACCTCTGGGACAACATTAAACACACCAACATTTGCATTATAGGGGCCACAGAAGGAAAAGAGAGAGAGAAAGGGCCTGAGGAAATATTTGAAGAGATAATAGCTGAAAACTTCCCTAACATGGGAAAGGAAACAGTCACCCAAGTCCAGGAAGTGCAGAGAGTCCCATACAGGATAAACCCAAGGAGGAAAATGCTGATACACATCAAACTGACAAAAGGTAAAGACAAAATATTAAAAGCAACAAGGGAAAAGCAACAAATAACATACAAGGGAATCCCTATACAGTTATCAGCTGGTTTTTTAGCAGAAACTGCAGGCCAGAAGGGAGTGGCACAATATATTTAAAGTGATGAAAGGGAAAAACCTACAACCAAGAATACCCAGCAAGGCTCTTGTTGAGGTTTACAGACAAGCAAAAGCTAAGAGAATTTAGCACCACCAAACCAGCTTTACAGCAAATACTCCAGGAACTTCTCGAGGTGGAAAAGAAAAGCCCACGACTAGAAACAAGAAAATTACAAATGGGAAGCCTCATCAGTAAAGGCAAACATACAGTAAACATGGGAAATTATCCACACACAAATATCTCGAAACCAGCAATCATGAGGAGAGTACAAATGCAGGATATTGGAAATGCATTTGAAATTAAGAGACCAGCAACTTAAAACAATCTTGTATATATATATAGCCTGCTATATCAAAACCTCATGGTAACTGCAAACCAAAAATGTACAATAGATAAACATGCAAAAAGAAAAAAATCCAAACACAACACTAAAGTAGTCGTCAAATCACAAGAGAAGGGAACAAAAGAGGAATGGAAGAAAAAAGACCTACAGAAACAAATCCAAAACAATTAACAAAATGGCAATAAGAACATACATATCAGTCATTACCTTAAATGTAAATGGATTCAATGCTCCAACCAAAACACACAGACTGGCTGAATGGATACAAAAGATGCATATATATGCTCTCTACAAGAGACCCATTTCATATCTAGGGACACATACAAACTGAAAGTGAGGGGATGGAAAAAGATATTCCATGCAAATGGAAAGCAAAAGAAAGCTGGAGTAGCAATTCTCATCTCAGACAAAATCGATTTTAAAATAAAGAATGTTACAAGAGACAAAGAAGGACACTACATAATGATCAAGGGATCAATCCAAGAAGACATAAAAATTATATATGCCCCCAACATAGGAGCACTTCAATATGTAAGGCAACTACTAACATCCATAAAAGGAGAAATTGATGGTAACAATAATACTGGGAGACTTTAACACGCCACTTACCTCAATGGACAGATCACCCAGACAGAAAATCAGTAAGGAAACAGAGGCTTTAAATGATGCATTAGACCAGATGAACTTAGTTGATATTTACAGAACAATCCATCTGAAAGCAGCAGAACCCACATTCTTTTCAAGTGCACATGGAAAATTATCCAGGATAGACCACATGCTGAGCCATAAAGCGAGCCTCAGTAAATTTAATTCAAATCATATCAAGAATCTTTTCTGACCACAATGCTATGAGATTAGAAATCAACTACAAGAATTAAACTGTAAAAAGCACAAACACGTGGAGGCTAAACAATATGCTACTAAACAACCAATGAATCACTGAAGAAATCAAAAAGGAAATAAAAAAATACCTAGAGACAAATGAAAACAATGATTCAACCCTATGGGACTCAGCAAAAGCAGGTCTAAGAGGGAAGTTTATAGCAATATAGTCTTACCTCAGGAAACAAGAAAAATCCCCAATAAACACCCTAACCTTACACCTAAAGCAACTAGAGAAAAAAAACAAACAAAACCCAAAGTTAGCAGAAGGAAAGAAATCATAAAGATCAGATCAAAACTAAACGAAGTAGAAATGAACAAGAGAAAAGATCAATGAAACTGAAAGCTGGTTCTTTGAAAAGATAAACACTGATAAGCCTTTCGCCAGACTCATCAAGGAAAAAAGGGAAAGGGCTCAAATCAATAAAATTAGAAATTAAAAAGGAGAAGTTACAACTGGCACCACAGAAATACATAGGATCATAAGAAACTACTTACTACAAGCAACTTTATGCCAATAAAATGGCAACCTAGAAGAAATGAACAATTTCTTAGGAAGATACAATCTCTCAAAACTAAACCAGGAAGAAAGAAAAATATGAACAGACCAATTACAAGTACTGAAATTGAAACTCATTAAAAAAAACTCCCAACAAATAAAAATCCAGGACCAGATGTGTTCACAGACAAATTCTATCAAACATTTAGAGAAGTTAACACCTATCCTTCTGAAACTATTTCAAAAAATTTCAGAGGAAGGAATACTCCCAAACTCATTCTATGAGGCCACCATCACCCTGATACCAAAACCAGACAAAGATACCACAAGATGAGAAAATTACAGGCCAATATCACCAATGAACATAGATGCAAAAATCCTCAACAAAATACTAGCAAACTAAATCCAACAACACATTAAAAGGATCATAATCAAGTGGGATTTATCCCAGGGATGCAAGGATTTTTCAATATATGCAAATCAATGTGATACACCATGTTAATAAATTGAATAAAAACCATATGATCATTTTAATAGATGCAGAAAAAGCTTTTGACAAAATTCAACACCCATTTAGGATAAAACCTGTTCAGAAAGTGGGCATAGAGGGAACCTACCTCAACATAATGAAGGCCATATATGACAAACCCACAGCTAACATCTTATTAGTGAAAAGCTGAAAGCATTCCCTCTAAGAGCAAGAACAAGACAAGGATGTCCACTCTTGCCACTATTATTCAACAGTTTTGGAAGTCCTAGCCACAGCAATCAGAGAAGAAAAAGAAATAAAAGGAATCCAAATTGGAAAAGAAGTAAAACTGTCACTGTTTGCAGATGACATGATACTATACGTAGAAAATCCTAAAGATGCTACAAGAAAACTACTAGAGCTCATCAATGAATTTGGTAAAGTTGCAGGATACAAAATTAATACAGAGAAATCTCTTGCATTCCTACACACTAACAATGAAAGATCAGAAAGAGAAATTAAGGAAACAATCCCATTTACCATTGCATCAAAAAGAATAAAATACCCAGAAATAACCTAGCTAAGGAGGCAAAAGACCTATACTCTGAAAACTGTAAGACACTGATGAAAGAAATCAGATGACACAAACAGATGGAAAGATATATCATGTTTTTGGATTGAAAGAATATTGTCAAAATGATTATACTGCCCAAGCCAATCTACAGATTCCATGCAATCCCTATCAAATTACCAATGGCATTTTTCACAGAACTAGAGCAAAAAATTTTTAAATTTTTATGGAAACCCAAAAGACTCCAAAAAGCCAAAGCAATCTTGAGAAAGAAAAACGGAGCTGGAGAAATCAGTCTCCCTGACTTCAGACTATAGTATAAAGCTGCAGTATGGTACTGGCACAAAGACGGACTTGCAGATCAGTGGAACAGGATAGAAAGCCCAGAAGTAAACCCACGCACCTATAGTCAATTAATTTACAACAAAGAAGGTAAGAATATACAATAGAGAAAAGACAGTCTCTTCAATAAGTGGTACTGGGGAAACTGGACAGCTACGTGTAAAAGAATAAAATTAGAACATTCTCTAACATCATACACAAAAATAAACTCAAAATGGATTAAGGACCTAAATGTAAGACTAGATACTATAAAAGTCATAGAGGAAAACGTAGGCAGAACACTCTCTGACATAAATCACAGTATTTTTTTGGTTCCGCCTCCTACAGTAATGAAAATACAAACAAAAATAAATGGAACCCTAATTAAACTTAAAAGCTTTCGCACAGCAAAGGAAACCATAAACAAAATGGAAAGACAACCCAAAGAATATTTAATCCGTTGTTGGTTGCATCATTTGTAAACTCCAAAATATATTGGGTTGGCGAAAAAGTTCATTTTGGTTTTTCCATAAGATGTTATGGGAAAACCCAAATGAACTTTTTGGCCAAGCCAATGCAAAATAATTGTGCTCATGCAGCTCAATATATTTTTAAAAACCCAATCAAAAAATGGGCAGAAGATCTAAGACAGACAGATGGCCAAAAAGCACATGAAAAGATGCTCAATGTCGCTGATTAGAGAAATGCAAGTCAAAATTACAGTGAGGTATCACCTAACATCTGTCAGAATGGCCATCATTAAAAAATCTACAAGAGGAGCTTCCCTGGTGGTGCAGTGGTTGAGAGTCCACCTGCCAATGCAGGGGACACGGGTTCATGCCCCGGTCCGGGAAGATCCCACATGCCACAGAGCGGCTAGGCCCGTGAGCCATGGGCACTGAGCCTGCGCGTCTGGAGCCTGTACTCTGCAACAGGAGAGGCCAGCGTACCGCAAAAAAAAAAAAAAAAAAAAAAGTCTACAAGGGGAGGATGGGGAAAGATAGCGGAAGAGTAAGATGTGGAGATCACCTTTCTCCCCACAAATACATCTACACATGGAACAACTCCTACAGAGCACCTACTGAACACTGGCAGAAGACCTCAGACCTCCCAAAAGGCAAGAAAGTCCCCACGTACCTGGGTAGGGCAGAAGTAAAAAGAAAAAACGGAGACAAAGAATAGGGACGTGACCTGCACCTCTGGGAGGCAGCTGTAAAAGAGGAAAGGTTTCCACACACTAGAAGCCCATTCGCGGGCAGAGACTGTGGGTGGCAGAGGGAGGAAACTTCGGAGCCACGGAGGAGAGCACAGCAACAGGGGTGCGGAGGGCAAAGCGGGGAGATTCCCGCACAGAGGATCAGGGCCGACCAGCACTCACCAGCCCGAGAGGCTTGTCTGCTCACCCGCTGCAGTGGGTGGGGGCTGGGACCTGCAGCTCAGGCTTCACTCGGATCCCAGGGAGAGGACTGGGGTTGGCGGCGTGAACACGGCCTGCAGGGGATTAGTGCACCACAGCTGGCCGGGAGGAGTCCAGGGAAAATTCTGGACCTGCCAAAGACGCAAGAGACTTTTTCTTCCCTCTTTGTTTCCTGGTGCGCGAGGAGAGGGGATTAAGAGCCCTGCTTAAAGGAGCTCCAGAGACGGGCGCGAGCCGGGGCTAAAAGCGTGGACCCCAGAGACGGGAATGAGACACTAAGGCTGCTGCTGCCGCCACCAAGAATCCTGTGTGCAAGCACAGGTCACTATCCACACCTCCCTTCCAGGGAGCCTGTGCAGCCTGCCACTGCCAGGGTCCCGTCATCCAGGGACAACTTCTCCAGGAGAATGCACGGTGCGCCTCAGGCTGGTGCAACGTCATGCTGGGCTCTGCCGCCGCAGGCTTGCCCCGCATCCGTACCCCTCCCTCCCCCGCCTGAGTGAGCCAGAGCCCCCGAATCAGCGGCTCCTTTAACCCCGTCCTGTCTGAGCGAAGAACACACGCCCTCCGGCAACCTACACGCAGTTGCGGGGCCAAATCCTAAACTGAACCCCCGGGAGCTGTGCGAACAAAGAAAAGAAAGGGAAATTTCTCCCAGCAGCCTCAGGAGCAGTGGATTAAATCTCCACAATCAACATGATGTACCCTGCATCTGTGGAATACCTGAATAGACAACAAATCATCCCAAATTGAGGAGGTGGACTTTGAGAGCAATACATTATTTTTCCCCCTTTTCCTCTTTTTGTGAGTGTGTATGTGTATGCTTCTGTGTGAGATTCTGTCTGTATAGCTTTGCTTTCACCATTTGTCCTAGGGTTGTGTCCGTCTTTTTTTTTTTACTTAAAATTTTTCTTAATAATTATTTTTTATCTTTTAATAACTTTATTTTATCATACTTTATTTTATCCTCTTTCTTTCTTTTTACTTTTTCTCCCTTTTATTCTGAGCCATGTGGATGAAAGGCTCTTGGTGCTGCAGCCAGGAGTCAGTGCTGTGCCTCTGAGGTGGGAGAGCCAACTTCAGAACACTGGTCCATGAGAGACCTCCCAGCTCCACATAATATCAAATGGCGAAAATCTCCCAGAGATCTCCATCTCAACACCAGCACCCAGCTTCACTCAATGACCAGCAAGCTACAGTGCTGGACATCCTATGCCAAACAACTAGCAAGACAGGAACACAACCCCATCCATTAGCAGAGAGGCTGCCCAAAATGATAATAAGTCCATAGACACCCCCAAAACACACCACCAGACGTGGACCTCCCCACCAGAAAGACAAGATCCAGCCTCATCCACCAGAACACAGGCACTAGTGCCCTCCACCAGGAAGCCTACACAACCCACTGAACCAACTTTAACCACTGGCGACAGACACCCAAAACAACAGGAACTACGAACCTGCAGCCTGCAAAAAGGAGACCCCAAACGTAGTAAGATAAGCAAAATGAGAAGACAGAAAAACACACAGCAGATGGAGCAAGATAAAAACCCACCAGACCTAACAAATGAAGAGGAAATAGGCAGTCTACCTGAAAAACAATTCAGAATAATGATAGTAAAGATGATCCAAAATCTTGGAACTAGAATAGAGAAAATGCAAGAAACATTTAACAAGGACCTAGAAGAACTAAAGAGAAAAGAAGCAACGATGAACAACACAATAAATGAAATTAAAAATACTCTAGAAGGGTTCAATAGCAGAATAACTGAGGCAGAAGAACGGATAAGTGACCTGGAAGATAAAATAGTGGAAATAACTACTGCAGAGCAGAATAAAGAAAAAAGAATGAAAAGAACTGAGGACAGTCTCAGAGACCTCTGGGACAACATTAAACGCACCAACATTCAAATTATAGGGATCCCAGAAGAAGAAGAGAAAAAGAAAGGGACTGAGAAAATATTTGAAGAGATTATAGTTGAAAACTTCCCTAATATGGGAAAGGAAATAGTTAATCAAGTCCAGGAAGCACAGAGAGTCCCATACAGGATAAATCCAAGGAGAAACACGCCAAGACACATACTAATCAAACTGTCAAAATTTAAATACAAAGAAAACATATTAAAAGCAGCAAGGGAAAAACAACAAATAACACACAAGGGAATCCCCATAAGGTTAACAGCTGATCTTTCAGCAGAAACTCTGCAAGCCAGAAGGGACTGGCAGGACATATTTAAAGTGATGATGGAGAAAAACCTACAACCAAGATTACTCTACCCAGCAAGGATCTCATTCAGATTTGATGGAGAAATTAAAACCTTTACAGACAAGCAAAAGCTGAGAGAGTTCAGCACCACCAAACCAGCTCTACAACAAATGCTAAAGGAACTTCTCCAGGCAAGAAACACAAGACAAGGAAAAGACCTACAATAACAAACCCAAAACAATTAAGAAAATGGAAATAGGAACATATATTGATAATTACCTTAAATGTAAATGGATTAAATGCTCCCACCAAAAGACACAGACTGGCTGAATGGATACAAAAACAAGACCCACTTCAAGAAATCCAAAAGGAGAAGTAACAACTGCTGTCTACAAGAGACCCACTTCAGACCTAGGGACACATACAGACGGAAAGTGAGGGGATGGAAAAAGATATTCCATGCAAATGGAAATCAAAAGAAAGCTGGAGTAGCAGTTCTCATATCAGACAAAATAGACTTTAAAATAAAGACTATTACCAGAGACAAAGGACACTACCTAATGATCAAAGGATCAATCCAAGAAGAAGATATAACAATTGTAAATATTTATGCACCCAACATCAGAGCACCTCAATACATAAGGCAAATACTAACAGCCATAAAAGGGGAAATCGACAGTAACACATTCATAGTAGGGGACTTTAACACCCTACTTTCACCAATGGACAGATCATCCAAAATAAAAAAAAATAAGGAAACACAAGCTTTAAATGATACATTAAACAAGATGGACTTAATTGATATTTATAGGACATTCCATCCAAAAATAACAGAATACACATTTTTCTCAAGTGCTCATGGAACATTCTCCAGGATAGATCATATTCTGGGTTACAAATCAAGCCTTGGTAAATTTAAGAAAATTGAAATTGTATCAAGTATCTTCTCCAACCACGCTATGAGACTAGATATCAATTACAGGAAAAGATCTGTAAAAAATACAAACACTTGGAGGCTAAACAATACACTACTTAATAACGAAGTGATCACTGATGAATTCAAAGAGGAAATCAAAACATACCTAGAAAAAAATGACAATGGAGACACAACGACCCAAAACCTATGGGATGCAGCAAAAGCAGTTCTAAGGGGGAAGTTTATAGCAATAAAATCCCACCTTAAGAAAGAAGAAACATCTTGAATAAACAACCTAACCTTGCACACCTAAAGCAATTAGAGAAAGAACAAAAACCCCCCAAAGTTAGCAGAAGGAAAGAAAGATCAGATCAGAAATAAATAAAAAAGAAATGAAGGAAACAATAGCAAAGATCAATAAAACTAAAAGCTGGTTCTTTGAAGAAGATAAACAAAATTGATAAACTATTAGCCAGACTCATGAAGAAAAAAAGGGAGAAGACTCAAATCAATAGAATTAGAAATCCAAAAGAAGTAACAACTGACACTGCAGAAATACAAAAGATCATGAGAGATTACTACAAGCAACTCTATGCCAATAAAATGGACAACCTGGAAGAAATGGTCAAATTCGTAGAAATGCACAACCTGCCAAGACTGAATCAGGAAGAAATAGAAAATATGAACAGACCAATCACAAGCACTGAAATTGAAACTGTGATTAAAAATCTTCCAACAAACAAAAGCCCAGGACCAGATGGCTTCACAGGTGAATTCCATCAAACATTTACAGAAGAGCTAACACCTATCCTTCTCAAACTCTTCCAAAATATAGCAGAGGGAGGAACACTCCCAAACTCATTCTACGAGGCCACCATCACCCTGATACCAAAACCAGACAAGGATATCACAAAGAAAGAAAACTACAGGCCAATATCTCTGATGAACATAGATGCAAAAATCCTCAACAAAATACTAGGAAACAGAATCCAGCAGCACATTAAAAGGATCATGCACCATGAACAAGTGGGGTTTATTCCAGGAATGCAAGGACTCTTCAATATACGCAAATCAATCAACGTGATACACCATATTAACAAATTGAAGGAGAAAAACCATATGACCATCTCAATCGATGCAGAAAAAGCTTTTGACAAAATTCAACACCCATTTATGATAAAAATCCTCCAGAAAGTAGGCACAGAGGGAACTTTCCTCAACATAATAAAGGCCATATATGACAAACCCACAGCCAACATTGTCCGCAATGGTGAAAAACTGAAAGCATTTTCACTAAGATCAGGAACAAGACAAGGTTGCCCACTCTCACCACTTATTCAACATAGTTTTAGAAGTTTTAGCCACAGCAATCAGAGAAGAAAAGGCAGTAAAAGTAATCCAAAGCAGAAAAGAAGAAGTAAATGTCACTATTTGCAGATAACATATTCTATACATAGAGAATCCTAAAGATGCTACCAGAAAACTACTAGAGCTAATCAATGAATTTGGTAAAGTTGCAGGATACAAAATTAATGCACAGAAATCTCTGGCATTCCTATACACTAATGATGAAAAATATGAAAGTGAAATTAACACTCCCATTTACCATGGCAACAGAAAGAATAAAATATCTAGGAATAAACCTACCTAAGGAGACAAAAGACCTGTATGCAGAAAATTATAAGACACTGATGAAAGAAATTAAAGATGATACAAATAGATGGAGAGATATACCATGTTCTTGGATTGGAAGAATCAACATTGTGAAAATGACTCTACTACCCAAAGCAATCTACAGACTCAATGCAATCCCTATCAAACTACCACTGGCATTTTTCACAGAACTAGAACAAAAAATTTCACAATTTGTATGGAAACACAAAAGACCCCGAATAGCCAAAGCAATCTTGAGAACGAAAAACGGAGTTGGAAGAATCAGGCTCCCTGACTTCAGACTATTCTACAAAACTACAGTAATCAAGACAGTGTGGTCCTGGCACAAAAACAGAAATATAAATCAATGGAACAGGATAGAAAGCCCAGAGATAAGCCCACGCATATATGGTCACCTTATCTTTGATAAAGGAAGCAGGAATGTACAGTGGAGAAAGGACAGCCTCTTCAATAAATGGTGCTGGGAAAACTGGACAGGTACATGTAAAAGTATGAGATTAGAACACTCCCTAACACCATACACAAAAATAAGCTCAAAATGGATTAAAGACCTAAATGTAAGGCCAGAAACCATCAAACTCTTAGAGGAAAACATAGGCAGAACACTCTATGACATACATCACAGCAAGATCCTTTTTGACCCACCTGCTAGAGAAATGGAAATAAAAACAAAAATAAACAAATGGGATCTAATGAAACTTCAAAGCTTTTGCACAGCAAAGGAAACCATAAACAAGACCAAAAGATAACACTCAGAATGGGATAAAATATTTGCAAATGAAGCAACTGAGAAAGGATTAATCTCCAAAATTTACAAGCAGCTCATGTAGCTCAATAACAAAAAAACAAAGAACCCAATCCAAAAATGGGCAGAAGCCCTATATAGACATTTCTCCAATAAGATATACAGATTGCAGGGCTTCCCTGGTGGCGCAGTGGGTGAGAGTCCGCCTGCCGAGGCCACAACAGTAAGAGGCCTGCGTACCACAGAAAAAAAAAAAAAAAAGATATACAGATTGCCAACAAACACATGAAAGAATACTCAACATCATTAATCATTAGAGAAATGCAAATCAAAACTACAATGAGATATCATCTCACACCAGTCAGAATGGCCGTCATCAAAAAATCTAGAAACAGTAAATGCTGGAAGAGGTGTGGAGAAAAGGGAACACTCCTGCACTGCTGGTGGGAATGTGAATTGGTACAGCCACTATGGAGAACAGTATGGAAGTTCCTTAAAAAACTACAAATAGAACTACCATATGACAAGCAATCCCACTAGTGGGCATATACCCTGAGAAAACCATAATTCAAAAAGAGTCATGTACCAAAATGTTCATTGCAGCTCTATTTACAATAGCCAGGAGATGGAAGCAACCTAAGTGTCCATCATCAGATGAATGGGTAAAGAAGATGTGGCACATATATACAATGGAATATTACTCGGCCATAAAAAGAAATGAAATTGAGTTATTTGTAGTGAAGTGGATGGACCTAGAGTCTATCATACAGAGTGAAGTAAGTCAGAAAGAGAAAGACAAATACTGTATGCTAACACATACATATCGAATCTAAGAAAAAAGAAAATGTCATGAAGAACCTAGGGGTAAGACAGGAATAAAGACACAGACCTGGGCTTCCCTGGTGGTGCAGTGCTTAAGAATCCACCCGCCAATGCAGGGGGCACTGGTTCGAGCCCTTGTCTGGGAAGATCCCACGTGCCATGGAGAAACTAAGCCTGTGTGCCACAACTACTGAGCCTGTGCTCTAGAGCCCGTGAGTCACAACTAGTGAAGCCTGCATGCCTAGAACCCGTGCTCTGCAACAAGAGAAGCCACCGCAATGAGAAGCCTGAGCACAGCAATGAAGAGTAGCCACCACTCGTTGCAACTAGAGAAAGCCCACTCACGGCTACGAAGACCCAATGCAGCCAAAAATAAATTAAATAAATAAATAAATTTATTAAAAAAAAAAAAAGACACAGACCTACTAGAGAATGGACTTGAGGATATGGGGAGGGGGAAGGGTAAGCTGTGACAAACTGAGAGAGAGGCATGGACACATATACACTACCAAACCTAAAATAGATAGCTAGTGGGAAGCAGCCGCACAGCACAGGGAGATCAGCTCCGTGCTTTGTGACCACCTAGAGGGGTGAGATAGGGAGGGAGACGCAAGAGGGAAGAGATATGGGAACACATGTATATATATATAACTGATTCAGTTTGTTATAAAGCAGAAACTAACACACCATTGTAAAGCAATTATACTCCAATAAAGATGTAAAAAAAAATGTCTACAAGTAACAAATGCTGGAGAGCATGTGGAGAAAAGGGAACCCTTCTACAAGGTTGGGGGGAATGTAATTGGTGCAGCCACTATGGAAAACAGTATGGAGTTTCCTCAAAAAGCTAAAAATAGAGCTGCGATGTGATCCTGCAATCCCACTTCTGGGCATATTTCCAGAGAAAACCATAATTCAAAAAGAACATGCCCCCCAGTGTTCATAGCAGCACTATTCACAATAGCCAAGACATGGAAACAGCCTAAATGTCCATTGACAGATGAATGGGTAAAGAAGACGTGGTACTTTAGTTGCAGCATGCCAGGTGTTCGTTGCAGCATGCAGGATGCTGCAACTAAAGATCCCACACACCGCAATGAAGATCCCACGTGCTGCAACTAAGACCTGGAATAATGGAATAATTCCATCTGCAGCAACAATGGATGGACCTAGAGATTATCATACTAAGTGAGTAAGCCAAAGAAAGACAAGTATATGGTATCACTTATATGTGGAATCTAAAAATGTGGTACAAATTAACTTACTTACAAAACAGACTCAGACTTCAGAAACAAACATGGTTACCAAAAGGGAAAAGTGGGGCAGGAGGGATAAATTTAGAGGTTGGGATTAACATATACACACAACTATATATAAAATAGATAATCAATAAGGATCTACTGTATAATACAGGGAACTCTACTCAATACTCTGTAATAACCTATATGGGAAAGGTATCTGAAAAAGAATAGATACTTGGGGCTTCCCTGGTGGCGCAGTGGTTGAGTGTCCGCCTGCCAATGCAGGGGACACAGGTTCGAGCCCTGGTCCGGGAGGATCCCGCATGCCACAGAGCAACTAAGCCTGTGCACCGCAGCTCCTGAGCCTGTGCTCTAGAACCTGCGAGCCACAACTGCTGAGCCCACGTGCTGTGACTGCTGAGGCCCACGCGCCTGGAGCCCGTGCTCTGCAACAAGAGAAGCTACCACAATGAGAGGCCCGCACACTGCAACAAAGAGTAGCCCCCACTCACTGCAACTAGAGAAAGCCCACACGCAGCAACGAAGACCCAACACAGCCAAAAGTAAATAAATAAATTTAAAAAAACAAAAGATATATGTATAACTAAATCACTTTGCTGTCCACCTGAAACCAACAACATTGTAAATCAACTATACTCCAATATAAAAAAACTTTTTTTAAGTCACCACCTTGGGTTTTCCTGGTGGTACAGTGGTTAAGAATGTGCCTACCAATGCAGGGGACACGGGTTCGAGCCCTGGTCTGGGAAGATTCCACATGCCACGGAGCAACAAAGCCCGTGCACCGCAACTACTGAGCCCACGTGCCACAACTACTGAAGTCTGTGCACCTAGAGCCCATGCTCAAGAGAAGCCATCGCAATGAGAAGCCTGCGAACTACAATGAAGAGTAGCCCCTACTTGCCACAACTAGAGAAAGCCCACATGCAGCAACAAAGACCCAACACAGCCAAAAATAAATAAATATTTAAAAAGTCACCACCTTTAGGAAATAAAAACTAAGGTTTTACCTATAAACAGTTATTTTAGAAGATTCTTTGTATTAAGCTAAAATCCCCTATCCCCAACCCTTTAGAATCGTTGACTGTTCCTAGGAGGACATACATTGCTGGTTTCCTGGAAACTGAGAGGGAAAGGAGTGGGTAGTCACCCAGTCTGAGGGTGGCAAAGCTGAGACCAGGCCTGGGGCTCCTGACTTTCAGCCCAGGGTCTCTTCATCTGCGGCCTTATCTTTCCTGTAACATACTGCCGTGGGCTGTCATTCTCCCTTCCCTACAGTGCCTCTTTTGTAGGACAGCCTTTCAGTCTGATGAAGACCGCTATCAGAAGCCCCTCACGTCTTTGAGTAAAATACTCAGAGTTTGTTATTGTGCCTCATCTGACATGATTCCAGGTCCTTCACTGGCTTACTTTTAAAATGGAGAAAACTTAGAGGAAGTATCTCCCATAAAATCCAGTGGCCAAAATTGAGTAACGGGGCTGTATTATCTCCCACCATAAGGAAAATAGTTTTAAAATTGTAATTTGTTTATTTAGGCTGAACATATACCACATTTCAGGATATTTTCCACCCAGAGCTCTCTGCTATGTTTACTTGGAAAGGGTACCAAAGATAGCATAGAATCTGAAATTGACTTGGTTTGGAAATTGGTATAATATACAGAACACTTAGATTAAACAAAGACAGCTGTTATTCATACTAATGGTATAATGGTAAATATCTCAAAGGTCAGTTGTATTTGTTTTTTTGGCTGTGCTGGGTCTTCGTTGCTGCGCATGGGCTTAGTCTAGTTGCGTCGAGCGGGGGCTGCTCTTCTTTCCAGTATGTGGGCTTCTCACTGTGGTGGCTTCTCTTGTTGCAGAGCTCGGGCTCTAGGCCCGCGGGCTTCAGTAGTTGTGGCTCGCGGGCTCTACAGTGCAGGCTCTAGAGCGCAGGCTCAGTTGCTCCACGGCATGTGGGATCTTCCCAGACCGGAGCTCGAAGCCGTGTCCCCTGCATTGGCAGGTGGATTCTTAACCACTGTGCCACCAGGGAAGCCCCAGGTCAGTTGTATTTTTGTACTGTGTTCCTATATTTTTGTTGGTATGGGTTTAATACTCTGGAAATTTTAAATTTCCAACAAAGTAATTTAGGTTCCAAACTTGCCTACACATTGGAACCCCCTGGGGAGCTTAAAAAAATCTGCTTGTGTCCCATTCTGGGAGATAGTGATTTAATTTTTCTGAAATAAGGCCTGAGCTTTAGGAATTATTAAGAGATTCCCCATGTGATTTTAATATGCAAATAATTTTGAGAACCACTGCTGTAACGTGATCAGATTTAGGCAAGGGACTTAGAAAATTGTTCCTTGCCTTGTTCCCTGCTCCAGCTTGAACAGTTTGGCATTGCATGAAATTTTATGATCTAATTCTCATTTGGACTTATGGATGTCATGGACCTAAGTTGTGCAGTTTTTTGTTTTTTTTTTTTTTTAAAACTTGCAGTTACTATTCATGATTCCCTTTCACACACTCCCTCTGCACTTTTTTTTTTGGTACGCAGGCCTCCCACTGTTGTGGCCTCTCCCGTTGCGGAGCACAGGCTCCGGACGCGCAGGCTCAGCGGCCATGGCTCACGGGCCCAGCTGCTCCGCAGCATGTGGGATCTTCCCGGACCGGGGCATGAACCCGTGTCTCCTGCATCGGCAGGCGGACTCTTAACCACTGCGCCACCAAGGAATCCCCCTCTGCACTTTTTAACAGTTGATTTTAGATGTGAAATCCATTCACTATCTAAATAAACTGATCACATGGATTAAAACATGAAAAGGCTTATTTTAACTGGTTAACTCATATTCATCAATATCCACCTAAGTGTGGTAGATGTCATGCAAAAAGAAACCTTAATGAAATGTACTCTAATGTACTAGAATGAAATAGAGATTCACACTTTTCTGGGCGAAAGAAGGCATGCACGTTTTGGGTTTAAGGTCTTGGTGCTGGGCTTTAGGCGGCAGACAGTGAAATAGAATAATTTGCATCTAAGATAGAAATTTTAGGGCTTCCCTGGTGGCGCAGTGGTTGAGAATCTGCCTGCTGATGCAGGGGACACGGGTGTGAGCCCTGGTCTGGGAGGATCCCACATGCCACAGAGTGGCTGGCCCCGTGAGCCACAACTACTGAGCCTGCGCGTCTGGAGCCTGTGCTCCGCAATAAGAAAGGCCGCGATAGTGAGAGGCCCGCACACTGCGATGAAGAGTGCCCCCGCTTGCCACAACTAGAGAAAGCCCTCGCACAGAAACGAAGACCCAACACAGCCAAAATAAATAAATAAACTGAAGGTGTCTTGTAGGCACAGACTATTAAAAAAAATAGAAATTTTACCATCTGTGCTTAATTATTAAAAAGAATGACAGAATTGTTTGCAGACAAGCTGCATGTCTGACAACCTCTTGGTAGACAGAGGTTATCTGCACAATAAGTAGGAATAAAAACACTGATTTAAAAAGATGTCCAAGTCTCAACTAAAAACCCAGAAATTTCTATTGAGTCAATTTATATTTGTTGTCAGGCTTACTTTAGAATAATAGTGTTTAGCTGTTGCTTCATCCTTTGTGATACCCAAGCCAAGCTGCAGACACCGTGCGTGGTAGAAAGAGGCCATGGCCATGCCTCTGCTGATGAATTCTGGGAGACAGTCCGTGACCTGGGCTATCATGGGGATGTCATGAATCTCATCGTAGTCAGCAATCCTGTTACAACATCCAGTTGTGAAATTAAAAACGGTATCAGTTACATTTTTATAAACATGCCCAGAAACTGTCCATGTGCCCTAAGTGGTTTCTCTATTATTTCTACCAGTTTGAGAACAAAATTGTTTGCTCTGTGGTGAAGGGTAAATAGAACAGTCAACTAACACCAGAAGAATCGGAACTAACTACAGTGGTTACTATATGGCTTCCTAGGATTATACTGGTCAGGCTTAATAACCACTAAAAAAAATTAAGTTTAAAATATTACAAGAACTTGGGCTTCCCTGGTGGCGCAGGGGTTGAGAGTCTGCCTGCCGATGAAGGGGACACAGGTTCGTGCCCCGGTCCGGGAGGATCCCACATGCCGCGGAGCAGCTGGGCCCGTGAGCCATGGCCGCTGAGCCTGCACGTCCGGAGCCTGTGCTCCACAACGGGAGAGGCCACAACAGTGCGAGGCCCGTGTACCGCAAAAAGAAAAAAAAAAAAAAATATATATATATATATATATATATATATATATATATATTACAAGAACTCATCACTTTGCAGATTTAAACAATGGGAAAAAAGCATTTTTCTATCTCTTTGGGTATTTAAACATCAACCTTGAATTTGGACTTTAGTCACACAGGACCAGAAAACACATTAATAAACTTACACATCTATGATAATGGGCAATAAAAAGTCCTTCTCTATAACCCAGATACAGCAATGGAGAACTACATGAAAACAAGTCAACTCCACATCAGCCGTAATACTGTGGGAAATAGGAACATGGAAAGTTTCAAAATCTTTAAAAGAACTGTTCGAAGTCTTAGTTTTAACCATATGGGCACTAGAGGATTTGAGACATCAGAGACCACACCTTTAAGTGGCCTGCTGCCTGGAGGCCATGATGTTGGGGAGGAGAGGGTAAAAGCAATTCCTTCATCCTTCAGTGTGGATGTCTGCCTCACACTGGGCTCGGGGAGAGGGGAACCTGTGGGCTCCGTGGGAAGGGCATTATTGGGAGGGAAATGGCAACATGGCCTTATAGCCATTTTAGAGGACACCCAGGTCTGTTGCATTTGTACATTGTGGGTAAATGCAGGAAAGTACATGGCCTCAGAGAAGAGAAATTTCCATATAATTTATGTTAGTGTTGGAGTCTTTTAACCATTCTTATTGTGCAGTCCTCATCAAGCTATATTGTAATTGTGCAGTTATAGAACCTATGGCTAAGGGTGTAGGAAAAAAAGTTTAATATTTCTCATGTGCCAAGCTGTGTTAAACACTTTATATTCACTATATTTTTTAAATCAAGAAGAAAATACTTCTGCAGGATTACAAAAGAACAACTGATGCCCCCAGAGTTAAACTTGTGTAAGATTACTTAGCTGGTATACAGAGCAAATAGCACTGAAGTTCTGCAGACTAACAGATGTACTATCCAATATGGTAGCCAGGAGCTACGTGTGGCTATTAAAATTAAAATCCAATGAAAATTACAAGTTCAGTCCTCAGTTGCACTGGCCACACTGCAAGTACCAATAGCCATCATTTCCAATACTGCAGCGAGTTCTATTAAACAGACCTGGCATAAACATCTAGTAAGAGTTTTTGTAAATACTTTTATCCAGCTTACCTTTTGGAAAATGCAGCACACTTTGTAAAAAATTTCATCTTATAGTAATACTCCACAAGATTCCCTTGAGCGTAGACATTTCCACGCTCTGCTGCTTCCCTCAAGCAATGCAGGGCAGCCTCGGTATCCTGGTGGATGCCTTGTCCATAAAAGTACATGAGCCCAAGTGCACCCTGGGATTCCAGGTTTCCATTGCCACAAGCTTCTGAGTGCCAATAAAATGCCTAGGAGAAAGCACAATTCCCTAGTATTCACAAGGTGGATTATAAATGGAATATCTCTATAAGATAGTACTATTAATTCATCTCTAGGACACCGTTCTAACCCCCTGAATGTATGTCAGACTAGCACCAACTTCGCATGCCTGAGAGAGGGTGCTGAGGGGAGCCCGCCCGTTGTCTGCCCACAGTATAGGCGAGGTCACTGGCTCGAGCTCAGCTGTTCAGGTTTCAGGATTTTCAGATTTTCCAGAGGAAGGACCAAAAAGGTGGGAAATAGGAACCAAGCGTCTGAAAGGCTTTGTAATGAGGCACAGCAAGGAGAGGAGAGCAGCTGATGTGAGATTGCAGCTATCGCTCAGATCCTCTTGGAGCTCCAACGGGATCAAAGAAAACCAAGGATAAAAACCTGCGTGTGGTCCAAGCACGTTTGCTCAATACTCAGCTACAGTGAATCTGAGTTAGTTCAAACCGATTTCCAGGTAGCTCCTCAGTTATCTGACAAGGATCTTGGGGGTTATGTGCCTCCTACAAGTTTGCCTTTAACGCCTCATTTCCTTCTCCCTGTAAGATTTCTTGGAAAGGGTTTTCCATCATTGGTGATTAAAGAGGTTGTACTGACTCTCCCTCCTCTTTTACCTTTTATGGTAGAATATTTTGTATGTGTGCTTTTTATAGCATACGAAGTGCTCACATCCGTGGTCTCCTTTGGTAGAGGCAGGGAAGGCAGCATTCATAGTTGAGGAAGGGTGAAATGAGTTTGGAGATCCTAAAACGTAAGCTTTCTTTACATTGAAAGAAATGTAAGAGATATTCAGACTACATACTTACTCCTCACCAAATATTAATCTACACAGGATGCTAGGATTTAAACAAATAAATCACTGTTACCTTCTCTAACTCTCTGGGTTCCTTTGTTGAGTAATACAATCCTAGGATACTTTGAGCCTTCACACTAGCTTTTGGATTTCCATTGTCTGCAGCAAAAAGCCACAGTCTAGAAGAGAAGGGCAAGGCAAGTTATTCTTTGTTTAAGGCATTTGATTAAAACAAAAATCTTGTTCTCAAGTCAGATTACCTTTCAGCTTCCTCGTCTGATTGTTTAACGCCTTTTCCTTCATAATAAGCTCTTCCAAGGTTGTAAGCTGCTGCAAATTGTAAGTGTCTTGCTTTGGGACACGGAGAATCAACAATTTTCTTCATATATTCCACTCCTTTTTCCTTCCACAAAGGAAAAGAACAAAACAGAAAGTCCTAGTTTAGTTTTACCCAAGTTAAGTTTTCTCCCAATAATGCTGTAAAGCATTCACCCTCCGACATGAAGTAGAATGTCATGAGTCTATACCTAACAGGTATGGTTGTCCTGGACTCTGCAGGGCTAGAAATAAGTCAAAGTCCATCTCCTGGCTCAGCGTTCCCAGGAGCTCTGGGATATAAAGCATTCCCTTCATTTTATAGCTTCCACATTTGCATTACCTCTCAATATGGTTTCCTTCTTCTCTCCTCATAGCCCTTATTCTGAATCGGCACAGTTGTTAGAACTTATAGTGTAAGGATAGCCAGTAACTACCACATTTTTAATCCTTACAGGACACGTGTAAGCCCCAAACTCTGTCTTCTCTCTTCAAGCACACGTTCCCTAGCTGTGCTCAGTGATAAATTTACGTCTACTACACTCATCTTCATACGACATCTGCATAGTCACAGAACACAGAAGACGTTCTAACCACCAACAAAAGGCTTTCCTCCCTCCAAAAACCCAGACACAAATTGTTTACTAGACTATGTTCCTCTTGTCCAACGCACAGCAAGCCAAAATGCTGAGCCCACGAGGTTTGCAGCAAAGAGGGTTTACAAGGCAGCCAAGCAGGAGATGGGAGAACAAATCTCAAATCCGCCTCCCCAAAGGCAAGGAGCTCGGGGTATTTATAGGATAAAGAAGAAAGCAGCGGGCAGTTGGAGGTGTGGGGAGCCTGGAGAAAGACGATTGGAAAAGGTGCGGGAATCTTTGCTCTGCACAGGTGTAACTAAGCTATAGCCCTCTGCACGTTCAAAAAGTCACGAAGCAACAGACACGCATGCCCAGTTGAAGGGTCGGTGGTTCTATCCAGTCTTAACCAGCTCAGCTCAAACTACACACAGCTGACTCCAAGTTCCTAGAAAACAACTCAGGCAAACATCTTGTTTAGGCTACATGCTGCTTGGAGCACATGAGAGTCTTAAAAAAACCACCTTGATTACTGAAGGCAGGTGAAGTGGATTTGACCCACGGTTTCAGTCCCCCCTTGCTTTTCGATCATTACTCAACCTCTTGAGGAAAAAAGGTGAGGACAGCTCTGGCTAATTCCTGCTGATAAGGGGCATAGGCCTAACAGGGGCTTGAAGAATCAAACTATTTAGCACTCATTTGAGAATATTCTCTTGTTCCTGGTTTCAAGTTAACATTTTGATCCCGAACAAGTACCACTTATGCACCAACTGTCAAGGCATTCATAGGCCCAAGATCGGTAATAAAAACTGTAGACAAATAGGTATGGGGTGGGGCAAATATGTACACTGTGAGGGCATACAGAACGCCAGACGTGCGAACACTTTGACTCATTTTTAGGGATTTTACCTAGGACACTGGCGAGCCAGGGATCGGGGTCTTACTTTTTTACGAATTGGAGTGTGTTGATCATTATCACCTTTGACTGAAACAGATAGTATCGAAGGAACACAGGCTGGGAGAATTAAGTGTGGTTTCTACAATATCCTCACCAAATAGAACCCTAACAAGGGTAGGGGCCATTTTTTGTTTTGTTTTTTGGTTGTTTTTTATTCTGAGGACACAAGGAGACCAAATTTTGGCTTATTCAAGAAAAAAACACGACAGGACATTTTGTTGATTAGCCTAATTTGATATGTGCACACCTGAAGTCACAGTGAAGTCAGGGATGGTCAAAAATTAACGACAGGCACAACCAAGGTGTCAGCATGATCAAATACAGAAGGTTTTAGATGACATATCCAAAAGCTAGAGAAATTACCTACTTTTGCCAAAGACTGAAAAATCCTAATCACTGAATTGTCCAAGCCTGGGAGGTTCGAAACAAAGAGAAGGCAGAACAAAAGAAAATCAATCTGGTTACTAGCAAATTATTTAAATTGCTTTCTAAATTTTACTTTTCAAAGCCACCACTGCAGCAATCCCACTCACCTTAATTGCTTTCCCGTGGCTTTTTTCTGGGGGTTTGCTTGCCCACTCGGGAAAGTCAGCGTCAGGGTTGGAACCACTGCGGTATTCCTCCCGCAACGTGCTTTCTCCCTTTTTCGCTGCATTCCTCATAAGGTCCCAACCCGCGAAGATGGACGTGGTCTTCAGGATGTTTATCCTCCATGATTTCAGTCTAGATGTTCATTGTCTCCTTTAAGAGCTTCCTAAATGGGTTTTGCTATGAGTCCAAAGTTGGGGACCCAAATACGGCAGAACCCAGCCATTCCCAGAAATTCCTGCAATTATCTCTTGGTGGGAGCTGCAGCCCTAGCTAGAGCTTCCCTTCCATTAGAGGGCAAGTCTCTCTGTCCTTGTGAGAGTTCAAAACCCAAATATTTAACGGATTGAGAACTCTGTGCTTTTTCTTGGATACTTGATAGACCTGTTCAACCAAAAAGGTTGAAATCAAAACCATATTCTGAAAAAAACAAAAACAAAAAAACAACCATGTTCTGGTCTGTGTCCTTTGTTTTACTGGTAACCAGCATCAACCACGTCCTGGAGCAGGGCTCCCTCATTTAGTTGAGGGTCCCTCAAATCTTTTGCCAGGATTTCTCCAAACATCGCGGGTAAAGTTTTAAATCCCTGAGGAAGTACTGTCCAGCAGTACTGTTGTTTAATTCTTAGTACCAAGATCTTCCCATTTGAAAACAAACAACTCTTGGGATTTAAAACAAGGATATGCAAGAAAAGGCATCTTTCAACTCTAATACAGTAAACCAACAATGTCTGGACAGATTAGTGAGCAGAGAATATGGGTTAGGGACTACTGGATTAGTCTCTTTCACAATCTAATTGTTCTTAAATCGTGTACAAGCTGACCTCAGGTGGTATCCTAAGCTGTATAGGCCTAGCTCTTTGCTATTCCCAGCCTCCCGTCTGCCCAGGTCTTCGGACTCCCCTTTGCAAATCTCTTCTGGAACAGTTGCAGGCTGTTCTTTTGGGGACTGGAGTAATAAAGCCTGCAATGCGCAAGCCTGCTCTGGTGGTACTTTAATGTCTGTCCACTCAGGGGCAAAGGTAACCCTGATATTTAGTTAGTAAATCTCATCTCAGAAGGGGAATGGGGCATTCAGGCATGTATACAAAGGTATGCTTCAGATGCGTTTTCCCCAACTGACAGTTTAGCAGCTGGAAAAAAAGGCATTTTCAAGGTTTCTTTGGACACCCCAGTTACTAACATAGTTTTAGAAAGAAGCTTAGAAAGCCAGGTATTTAAAACTGAGTAAATGGTCCAATATCAAGCAAAATCCAAGTTAATTTCCCACGGTCATAGTCATCCAGGGCTCTGCTTAGGAAATGATGGACTTCACAAGATTTAAAGGAACCCCTAGGGCCTGGCATTCTTGGTCACTGTCATTCTCAGCTCGGGCATCCGATGTGCCAGCTGTTTACCTTCAAGAGGCTTACTTAGGACGGGACCCTCTTTTCCAGTGTCCCTCCTGTTTGCAATATGCACACTGGCGGAGTCCGGCTATTGGGTGCCCGTTTGAGCGGAAGCTTTTGCCGAGTCCCTTGTGAGAGTCCTTGATTCCATCCAGCTCTTCCTGGTGTTAAGGTAGCCGCCCGCAGAGCAGCCTCTTTCATTCTCCATTGTTCCCTTTTCTCCTGAACCTGGTCTCCGCCATTAGAAACTTTAAAGGCAGTTTCAACAGGTCAAGACATAGACATTCCTAAAGGCCCTTCCATCTTTTGCAGTTTCTTCTGTATACTGGGTGCACTCTGACCAAAACTGGTCACTCTGACGTTTATAAGTTCTCTTTGTATGTTGCCTATAAGCTTTAAAGACCCTTTCTGGAAATTCTGAAGGATCCTCATTTGGTCTGTTTTACCTCCTGTACTTTATTAAGGCTTGTTTTGGCATCCCTCTTCGCAATCCTGCAAGAATGCAATCTCAGTAAAGTTCGGGCCCGTCTCCAGCATTCACATCCCCATCAGGATCTGCTTTTGTGTAGCCCCGCATGCAGCAGCCCTCACCGGGTTGCCAGGGGTTTCTGCACGAAGCAGATCTGCCTCCTCTCGAGCTTTATCCAGCACCATCCTATGCTCTTCTGAAGTGAGGAGGGTATTTAATACATTTTGAACATCTGCTCAGGTTAGTTTGTGGGTTGCAAAAAAAAAAAAAACCAAGAATCAATGAAGGTTTTCCATTCTCGAGTCATCTCTATAAGTTGGCATATTATTCTTCCAGTTAAATAAATCCAAAGCGGACAGGGAAGTGGACCCAGATCCATCCCAGCAGCTGCCCAGCCTCGGCATTCACAGACCCCATGGGGGACCTGCCTTAAGGGATATTGCCCTATCCGCACTTGGGTCGCACCCATGGCCAAGCTGCACACCCTGGCAGGTAATGAGAGGGGAGGCCATTCCTGTTTCTCAACCCTCAGACACTGGGGTGGAGGGCACAGGGGCCCGAGAGCCTGAGGCTCAAATGCTGACAGTGAAGGAGCGGCAGCGCCACCCTGTAAGGGTGGAGGGGAGCGTCCGAGCGGCCACTCAGCCCTCAAGCCACCCTCCTTCTCATTAGAATCCAGCAAAACAGATGTCTGTGCCTTTCCTTCCTGTTGGACAATTACCTTACATCTCCTCTACACAGGTTTATTCTGATACAAGAACATAAGAGACTGTACATAAGGTATTTCATCCCGTTTTTATTCCTGTTTACAAAATAAATCTACTTGCAAAGTTTTATTGTAATTTAAGGATCCATTTTCAGGCCATTGTGCTCCAGAGTCCAGAGAATATTATGGTCACTTAGTGTTACAAAAAATAACCATCTTTTATTTCTCCATGGATTCATAACAGAAAGTCTCCCAATTTTGGAGAATGTAGCCTAGACGGCCGCAAGAGGGAACTGAATTAACATTGCCCATTTTGATGGAGCTTTGTTCCCAGGTGGGTGCAGCAACTAAATCTTAGGGTCCTTGCTACAGTCACCAAGAAGCTCAACCCCCGGTAGCCAATTCCTAACAATTAAGACAATCAGACATAGACAGACATGGACAAACAAAACAAAAACAAAACCAAAACCAAAACCCAGAGCCCTGGGCCATAAACTCAGGTACAGAGTACCTCAGCAGCAGTAACCTTTTATATTATCTACCAAAATCCCATCAGGTGGGCCTCTGACCCACGATCCTTCAGGGTTCCAAAGACAATCTAGGCACAAGTACATTTCTTTAACGAGGTTTACCCTAAAAACATGTTCCAAATCCAAAAGCCCAAAACCCCAAAAATGTTACTAAAAGACAGGTCTAGCTGCTTGCCACTCAAAAACCAATATTCAAGAGGCAAGGCTACTGGAAAGTCTGCTTTATTTCTGAGGCCGGCAACGGGGAGAATGGTGCACTTATGTTCAGAGACTGATTCCTCACTGACAAATCAGAGGACAAGCACATTTTTTTTTTTTTTTTTTTGCGGTACGCGGGCCTCTCACTGCTGTGGCCTCTCCCGTTGCGGAGCACAGGCTCCGGACGCTCAGGCTCAGCGGCCATGGCTCACGGGCCCAGCCGCTCCGCGGCATGTGGGATCCTCCCAGACCGGGGCACAAACCCGTGTCCCCTGCATCGGCAGGCGCACTCCCAACCACTGCGCCAACGGGGAAGCCCTGGGCAAGCACTTTTAAAGGGGAGTTTCAGGGGTGTTTAGGCGGAGGGAGGGGGCTACATGCAGAAACAGCCCAGTCAGCTCCGACAGTCACCTTGAAATTGGTCACGTGGTGGTCTGGTCAGCGTCATCTTCATTGTTTTAAGTACAGTTAGTCTTCAGTTCCAGGGTCGGTTTGTTCCCATTTCTTTGAAGCCAGTTCTCAGAACTGTGGCAGCTTATGTCATGGCTACACAGCCTGGTCATCATGTAATTTCTTTCACCTAGTGGGGGTTTCAGTATCTATAAAACAGCTCAAAGGAGACGGCCCAGAATATTATCTATAGCCCTATAAGGAGGGACTAATGGTCCCCGACTTCATTCAGTGACTAAACTATTACTACTTGGTCTTGTTTTCCTTTGCTTCTGCACTTTCTCACTTCTCTGAATTTATTCTTTGACTAAAGTTTTTCTACAGACAGAAGACAGGCAGAGGGCATGGAGGGGAAGCACCATAGGGTCCTGCTCCATTTCCTCTCCTTGCTACAAGATGAAACTAAGCACGGAAGGTCAGCAGTGCCTCCCTGAAAACCCAGGGTCAGTCTGGGAACGGACACGCCAGGGAGCTGCTCGGGCTGGCCCACCGGACCTCAGTGCCTGCAAGGGGCCGACGAGCCGTGGGCCAAAGGTTCGCCTGGACTCACCTCTTGGCTGGCTCACCACATGTGTTACCGAACCAGATCTGTCTTGCCAGATGCACAGCAAGCCAAACGCGGAGACACCGAGGTTTGCAGCAAAAAGAGGCAGCCAAACCGGAAGACGGCAGAACAAATCTCAAACCAGCCTCCAGCAAGCAGGCAGCTCGGGGTATTTATGGGATAAGGAATAAAAAACAGCAGGGCGGTCCGAGGCATGGGGAGCGTGCGGGGCGTGGCGAAACGTGATTGGGAAAAGATGTGGGAATTGGCGGGTAATCGTCTCTCTGCGCAGGTGTAACTAAGATGCAGGCCTCTGCACGTTCAAAACATCATGAAGCAATGGACGCCTGTGGATGCCCAGCTGGAGAGTCGACGGTCCTATCTAGTCTTAACCAGCTCAGCTCAAACTAGATGCCACTGGCTCCAAGTTCCCAGAAAACAACTCAGGCAAACATCTTATTGTTTATGCAAGTGCAGCTTGGAGGACACATGAGTCTTAAAACGACTTTGATTAGTGAAGGCAGGTGAAGTGGATTTAACCCACAGTTTCAAAACCTTCAAAAATCACTCCAAAGAGGAAAATAATATTTGACGGTCACGTACATTTGTATACACTGCATTCTAACTTTTACTCCTCACTAGTCTCTCAAAGTGCTATTGCTGGCTAAACAACACAGTAATAGATGAGAAAATAAAGGTGTTTTACCGAGTCCCAGATCATGTGGATTTACTTCTGTGAGTGTGTGAGGTAGGTGTCTACCATTTTTTTCCCCAACTGGTTAGTAAGAGAGAACTTACAGTATAATGGTAGTAGAGTGAAGTGTTCGTGTAAATCCTCCCACAGATAGCAGTGATTAAATCAGGACCAAACATAAAGAACAACTTTCTAAAGGCACTGGGAGGGACTTCCCCGATGGCACAGTGGTTAAGAATACGCCTGCCAAGGCAGGGAACACGGGTTCGAGCCCTGGTCTGGGAGGATCCCACGTGCCGCGGAGCAACTAAGCCCATGCGCCACAACTACTATGCCTGTGCTCAAGAGCCTGCGAGCCACAACTACCGAAGCCCGCGCGCCTAGAGCCCATGCTCCGCAACAAGAGAAGCCACCGCAGTGAGAAGCCCGGGCACCGCACCAAAGGGTAGCCCCTGCTCTCCACAACGAGAGAAAGCCTACACGCAGCAACAAAAACCCAACGCAGCCAAAAATAAATTAATTAATTTAAAAAAAGTTATTAAAGGCACTGGGAAGTTTATCAAAGCAAACACAAACTGGAAGAGGAATGACTCTTGAGAACTGCAACTGAAAGGGATCATTGAAGTTCAATGAACTCCAGAGAGGATAAACAAACACCCTCTCCTAGGCATGCATCATAGTCAAACTGCTGAAATCCATAGAAATCCTGCAAGCAGCCAGAGAAAAAGGACACATTATATACAGGGAACATAATACAATCGGAGACTGAGTTCTTGTCAGAAGCTAGAAGAGTTTACAATGGCATTGGTTTTTTTGGGTTTTTTTGCGCGGTTCGCGGGCCTCTCACTGTTGTGGCCTCTCCCGTTGCGGAGCACAGGCTCTGGACACGCAGGCTCAGAGGCCATAGCTCACGGGCCCAGCCGCTCCGCGCCATGTGGGATCTCCCCTGACCCTGACAGGGGCACGAACCCCTGTCCCCTGCATCGGCAGGTGGACTCTCAACCAGTGCGCCACTAGGGAAGCACTGCAATGGCATTTTTAAAGTGAGGAAAGGAGAAACTCAACCAGCAAAGCAATTCATCAAAAATGAAGGCAGAGTGAAGACATTTTCAGGTAATTATAAAATTGGAGATAACTCATTACCTGCATACTTACAAGAAATGCTCTTTAAAGGAAATTCTTCAGGTTGAACGGAAAAGGAATATGGTGCCAGATGGCAACGCAGATTGATAGGGAGGAATGTAAAGCCTCAGAAATGGTAAATATGTACAAATATAAAAGGATACCCAGGCACATATATACATACCTGTGTATGTTTTCTTTTCAATTTCTTTCAAAAGTTATATGACTAAAGCAAACATAATGCAGTTTTGTATCAATATTTTGGGGTTTATAACACGTAAATTTCAAGACATTTCAAACCTACCACACAAAGCATATTTGTTTCCACCAGACCCTGGACCAAATTAGTGTCAAGAACTCGGTAAATTAATAAAATGATAAACATTAAAAGAATTTGCTCTTTGCCCCTTTACCTTGGGTTAACTGAACAGACCTACAGAGGCCATCTTCTTTTTTGCTCCACTGGCCTCCATATGTAATTAAATTTAAGCCATTCTATTTTGGAGTTGCCATATGCCAACCCGTCGAATCTACCAATTTTCCTGGTCTTTCTACACCTTCGTGTTCTTCCCACATCAGCTTATTCTGTATCTGTCACTGTACTCATTCCTTTGTCCCTCTTTCCCTCCATGACACTCACTCATGTGGCAGATATCTTATTTCTCCAGCTACTCTGCTGTACTTAAACCACTGAACATGGCTGGAGAAAAACATAACCATGCTGACAGGTCCTTCCTGCAATTTGTGACTTCAAATTTCAGAGCGAGCTCTCCCCTCACAAGCAATACTATCAGTTTGTCTCATCAATGATCTCTCCCACTTATCTGGAAGAGAAGATACTACTTCAAACCTTTTCCTTTCTCTTCAGACTTCTGCTGTCCCCTCGCTCCCTCTCCTCAGTCTCAGCTCATGGCTTCAACTTTTTAAATATTTTTATAAAAAATATGGAACAGTTCATGGAGTTGTGTGTCATCTTTGCACAGGGGCTATGCTTATTTTCTCTGAATTGTTAGAATTTTAGGATACATGCTGCCACAGCAAACACATGGCTTGTCTTTTATTTCACTGAGAAAACAGAAAGAATTGAAAGAAACACCAAATCTATCAGTTTACCTGATTCATCATCAATTTTTTCCTCTCTACCAGATCGTGTGTCAACTTACAAATAATAATGTAATATCTTTGATCTGGGAGAAAACTCTCCCTTGATCCCATGATCCCTCCCAGTTATTGCACATATATTTGTTCTACTTTATAACAAAGCTCAGTGCTTATCTCCACTTCCTTACATCCGTATGTCTTCTCCACCCACTCCAATCTTGGTCCCTTATGACCTTGGTCCCACTGAAATGGTTTTGTCAAGATCTCCAGTGAAATTCATCTTAGTATGTCTGATAGTAAGTGCTCAGTTTTCATTCTACTCACCTCTCAGCAGAATTTGATACAGATGATCACTCCCTTATTTTTTTTTTTTTTTTTTTTTTTTTTTTTGCGTTATGCGGGCCTCTCACTGTTGTGGCCTCTCCCATTGCGGAGCACAGGCTCCGGACGCGCAGGCTCAGTGGCCATGGCTCACGGGCCCAGCCGCTCCGCGGCATGTGGGATCTTCCCGGACCAGGGCACGAACCCATGTCCCCTGCATCGGCAGGCGGACTCTCAACCACTGCGCCACCAGGGAAGCCCCACTCCCTGCTTGAAACAATTTCATCGTTTGACTTTCAGATCACCACACAGTCCTCATTTTCCTCTGTCCTCCCTGTCTTCTCCTTCTCATTTCTCCTTTGCTGGCTAGCTGTTCTTTCCGTTATGACCATGAAATACTGGAGGGCTTCCAGTCCCTGGCCTTGACCTGTGGCTCTTGTCTATGATACTCACTCATTCAGCAATCTTATCCAAGCTGGTGCTGTAACTCCCACTGCTCCACAGATAGCCCCCCACTGATTTCTCTAGTCCTGATGGCACCATTGAGCTCCAGACTCTCTACCTGACATCTCTACTTAGGTGTCTTAACAGGTACTTCAAATGAAACATTCAAACATAAATGTTTCACTTTTCCTCCTGTACGCCAAATGTGCTTCTCCCTCAGTCACCCCATTGTTATTAAATGGCAACATCATCCACTCAAGACAAAAAGTAGGAATCATCCTTGATTCCTCCCCTTATCTCTGCCCCTCTCCCAATCCATCAGAAAGTCCTGTATCCTCTTAAGAGCACATCCTAGATCTGTCCACTTTTCTCTATTCCCACCACTATAATTTCAGTTAAAGCTGCTCTTTTATCTGCACTGGCTTCCTCACTGGACTTCCTGCTTCTACTCCTGCCTCCATTCAATCCAATCTCCATACAACAGACAAAATGATCTTTAAAAATGTTAATCATATTAATTGCACTCCCTTTTGGTGTCTTCACACTGCATTGAGAATACAATCCATTTGGCCGTAGTTTGCCAAGTTCCACGTGGTTTGGTCCCTGTTTCACTGTTTTGACTGTATTCCAGCTGTACCATCCTTCCTCAGGCCTGAACACTAGCTATTTCCTCTGCCTGGAATGTGATTCACCTAGACCTATACGTTGCTCCTTCTTGCTGCTCAGTTCTTCATTCAAGTATCAGATAAAATGGTGGAATGACACAGGGAGGAAAATGTAATCCCAGAGCCAAAGTCTTCAGGTTAACATTAGAAAATTCCCAATAACCAGGAAATTGATAGAACTAGGAAAGCAAGGAGTTGGTATGAACTTCAAAGTAGGTACACTTTGTGCCTGAGGTGACGGAGAAATAATAGCTAGAAAGTGAATTGGGAAATGAAAATAATACCAGCTCTACCTTTGAGCACTATGGTACTTTGGGAGGTTGTAAGGAGAGGCCTCCTCTAAAGAGGGCTGCTTGTGGGACAACCAAGTTTCTGATAAGGCAAGGAAGTGAAGGAAGTAGTCTGAGAAAAAGGCTGAGAATACAGAAGATCTAAGAATGGCATACAGAAAAGTAGAAAGAATATTACATAAAAATTTGCATAGGGCTTCTCTGGTGGCGCAGTGGTTGAGAGTCCACCTGCCGATGCAGGGGACACGGCTTCGTGCCCCGGTCCGGGAAGATCCCACATGCCACGGAGCGGCTGGGCCCGTGAGCCATGGCTGCTGAGCCTGCATGTCCGGAGCCTGTGCTCCGCAGCAGGAGAGGCCACAGCAGTGAGAGGCCCGCGTACCGCAAAAAAAAAAAAAAAAAAAAAAAATTTGCATAACTACCACATAGATTGTCAGTAATAACATTTTGCTATATTTGCTTCATCTGTCTTTTTTGGTGACTTGTTTCAAGTTATATGCCGATATGAAAATATCAGGACACTTCACCCCTAAATATTTCGGTATGAATTACAAAAGAAGACATTTTTCTGCATAAGTACCATATAAGTGTCACTTCTAATAAAGTCAGTATTATGAAAAAAGGCAGGAGAGAGAGTTAATCTAGATTAAAGAAACTTGTAGATATTACAACTCAATGCATTGGGTGGTCTCTGACTGAATGCTGGCTTGAAAGACTACTTTGGGACAATTTGAGAATTTTGAATATAAACTGGGTATTAAATGGTATTAGGGAATATGTGTTAGTTTTGGTAGATGTATTCAGTATAAATTCTATTTTTGGAAAGTAAAATTTTTAAAGATTTGTTTTCACAAGTTTAAGTTGTTTCATTGCAATTTGTTCCCCAGTCTTCTCATGTTTGATTGACAAAATGTGTTTTCTTAACTTTTTGAGACTAGAGTTTAATTGTCATCTAATTTCTATTGTATTTCTTCTGGTTAGGCCCTGTCAGAAATTAAGCATTTTATTGCTTTCCGCTTTATTTTTGTGCAGCCAATATTTTTCACTGGTATTATTATTATATCTTTGGTAAACTCAAATTGTTGATTCTTTTTGTTTATGTAAATTCTTTCTGGTTAGATTGTTTAAAAGTTTTAAAAAGATAAGTGATGAATATTATCCTACTGTTATTACCATTTTCCAAGGACCTATTTCTAAATTCCATGTTAAATAATCCTATAACTTGGGTGATGGTGCAGTCATGATACCATTTAAATAGAAATAGGGGACCATTGAGTTAGAAAGTATAAAAACCAATTTTTCAAAAAAATTCGCATTCTAGAGAGAGACTTAAGAAGTTTCATAGCAAGTGTGACTGTCTAATGAACACATTCTGGTTTCAGCTTATCTTTTTCTTTTTGCATAGGGCAATACATGGAAGAATATACTCTAATAACAAAGTTCATATTTGATAGTAAAATTTGGAGTGATCTTATTTTTGCTTATTTTCTAACTTTTCTCCATGTTCATGTAGCTTTGAAGTAACTTTTAAAAACAAAGGAAAACATTTTAAAGCAAAAATGTTATTGACGGCTAATAGTAGCAAGGAGAGGGGCAAAAAGAAATTTGTTTTTCACGTAAATGTAAAAATGACTACTGCTATCCTTTAAATGCTGAAATGATAATTATTTAAATATAAGTAAGAAATATATCATTAAAATATAATTTTAAATATATCAAATAATCCATAAACAATGAAATCTTAAACACTGTGAACAAAACAATAACTTACAGCGTCTGCGGTCATCCCCAGACCATCATAATACATCACTCCTAGCTGGTAAGTTGCCTGATGATCCTTTTCCTTGATTTCTTCAAACTGTTCTAATGCTTCTTTATACCATCCCTGTAAGCTCCCAGGAAATACTGAATTATTTTCATTATTACCTTAAAGTAATCCCAAATACTTAGTTCCCACCTAACTCTAGCTAGCAGCACCAAATAAAACAAGACAGCAACAAATTTATGGAATTTGCAAGTAAGCTATTGACAACAATCAACACACTATAAAATCAATAAAATAAACCTAAATATGGCAACTGAGGGAACTGACCAGGAGGAACCTGGGTCAGACTCTCTTTGGCTTTCACTCTTACTCTTGGCTATTGCCAAACCGCTGTCTAAATGATAGCCTAGCCCTCTGCTCATTCCAGCCTGCCATATCACCCGCTACTCCTGGAGTCTGAGAAACTTCAGAGATGGGGCCAAAGACTCTGAGAAAAGATAAACATCAGGATATCCGCTACTACTAAATATCCACTATGATATGGCTCTTCCAGTTTTGCCATTTTCTAGCTAGGGAGAAGACACAGAAAAACAAACATGTGATTCTCCAAAATTATCTTTCTCCCATACTTCCTATGAAAACCTACGTGTTATATGTCATTCATTTAAGGCTCCTCAGCGTTATAGGATATAATAACAAATACGCTGAAGTGTAAGGAACAAAAATGGGGCTTGGGCTTCCCTGGTGGCACTGTGGTGGAGAGTCCACCTGCCGATGCAAGGGACACGGGTTTGTGCCCCGGTCCGGGAAGATCCCACATGCCGCGGAGCGGCTGGGCCCGTGGGCCATGGCCGCTGAGCGTGCGCGTCCGGAGCCTGTGCTCTGCAACGGGAGAGGCCACAACAGTGAGAGGCCCGCGTACCTCATTAAAAAAAAAAAAAAAAATGGGGCTTATGTCTTAATCCACCATGGAAAATGCCTTACGCTAAAGAATAAATCATTTGTAACAGTGGAAAGAGAGTCTCTGAGTTGGAAGGTCATTACTAGGAAGAGCAGGCCAGAGAAAAGCAACTTTTGGAAAACACAGAAACAATTGAATTTCTCTTTTCATAAACTGTAATTAATCAACAAACTGATAAAATTAATAAAAACTGTACCAAAATGCTAACAAATATTTATCTTAAAGAACATACAACAATGAGTAAATGACTGTGTTGTAAAGATTCATTCTCCTTTCTGGCTAGTGTTTGGCCAACATATAAGAGGGCTGGAAAACTTAGAATACTCTATACAGAGGAAGAGAAAGGAAGTCCTTTTAGTTTTTCATGATTTTAAATACCATATACATGCTGGAAAATCTCAGATATATACTTTCAACTCAGACTTCTCCTTTGAGATCTAGAGTCTTACATGTAGTTTCTACTTTGAAACATGTATACTTGGATGACTGAGGGGAATCTCAAACATAAAATGTCCAAAAACTGACCTCCTGATGGTTCCCTCAAAACTCACTCCTCCCCACTTCTCTATTTTTCAGTCCATGATGCCATTACTTGTATCTCCAAAATAAATCCAGGACCCAGCTCCACCGCTGGGTCAAGATCACCATCCTCTCTTGACCCAACTAGTATAATTTTCCCCTAAACTGGTCTTGGTTCTATGCTTCCCTTCCAATCCATTCATCACAGTCTCAAAACACTTCAATGGCTTCTCACTACATTTTAAACAAGGCTTATCTAGAGTCATTCTCTGCCTCGCTGACCATGACATTGGTCTCTTAATTCCTAGAGCTCACCAAATTCTTCCTCATCTCAGAAACGTTGCATTTGTTCTCCCTTCTACCTGGAATGCACTTCCCTGTGGCTGTTTGCATTAACTGTTTCCTTTTCTTCAAGTTTTAGTTTCAACAACAGGTATTTCCGCCCTATCCCTAAGTTATTCTCTCTCAGAGTACCCAGTTAATTGCTTTCATAGTACTTTAACTTATTTTTAATTATATATTAATTTAATTTCTTCCTCTAGACTGTAAGCTCTATGAAATGGGGCCCATTCTAACCCCCTCATTACTGTATAGCTAGTACCTAGCATAATAGTAGCAAATACTTATAAAGCACTTACTAGGTGCCAGGCCCTGTTAGTATTTTTACAATTAATATACCCTCATAATAGCTCTATGAAATACATATTATTACCCTCTTTTATAGATGAGGAAACTGAGGCACCAAGAGGTTAAGCATTTGTGCCCAAGGATACAGTTAACAAGAAATAGAACCGTATTGGAACCTATGCCCAAAGCTGAAAGATCATTCTCTGAACCATTGTGCTACGTGATCCTCACAGTGACAGGTGCGTTATGAGTCCTCAACAAATATTTGTTGCCAGAATGAATGAAGGAGGCATCAAAAGATAAGTAAGTGGGATATAGTTGAACAGCTGCCCAAACATTCAATGGATAGTGAGGGGTTGGGGACAGCTGGTCCCTTTTCACACTTCCCTTGGGGTTCAATGAACAACTGAAGCTATATTGCTGAAGTTGGAGTGATAGTTTGCATAGGTCCTCCTAGACCTACTTTGCAAACCTCAGCATAATGTGGATAAAGAGGGAAATTCCCTCCTTACTCCATATAGGAACATATAAAGCTGCCTTTAAATACTAGATAAGAATCAGGATTTTTCATTGTTAATAAAATGAAAATATTTTATAAATGATGTTGAATATATCGGGCAAAATATAAAAATTAGATTTTTAATTTATCATGTGAAAAAGGATTTCATACCAAAATGACTCCTATAAATGACATTAATTAGAATGATTTTTATGGAGAAAGGTTGAATATTCCGTAAGCTGGGACCAATTTATCATACTTAAATCCACAACAATAATCTATGGAATTTGACAGAATTTCCCTGGTTTAACAATGTAAGGAACTCTATAGGAAATTTTGCTATGAAGATCTAACAGCAGTTTTATATGAAAACAAATCAACAAAAAATGATACCTCTTCAAAATACAGTTGACCTCGTAGGAAATATGCCAGAGTATCCCCTCTTCTTATTCTTTCCTTCAAGAGGTGCAATGCCTTTTCCACCAAACTAGCATGGCTGTAATGATCTGATTTTTTAAAAAGTAAAGAATTCCATCTTTATCCATACAATATGAATTTTCTCTCTTAAAGTAATAAATTAAAT
Source organism: Orcinus orca (assembly GCF_937001465.1). Taxonomy (NCBI): domain Eukaryota; kingdom Metazoa; phylum Chordata; class Mammalia; order Artiodactyla; family Delphinidae; genus Orcinus; species Orcinus orca. The sequence goes on along the minus strand of NC_064579.1, from coordinate 21,722,746 downwards.
AGAATTCATCTGACACTGTACTAGTTTCCCTCCTAGTTCTCATTCCTAAAACTGACCTCCTTAGTTCAAGGAAAAAGCACTACCTTAAAAAAAGAAAGCACTATCACAATACCTGACACTGTGCCTTATATAATTAAGAAATATATTGGCTGGTTGTCAAACTAACCCTCTTTCCTACTAGGCAGGAGCTCTAGCAATGCAGTCTATGTGGAATTCTTTAGACAAAGCTGGCCTCTGGGTGAGTGAAATTCTTAATTTGAGCCTTAATTAGAACTACTCTAACTAGATGAGCTAACCATCCCCAATTTAATTTTTTTAAGTCTATAGAAAAAAATGGTAGCTTTAAATGCTAATTTCAAGTAAAGCATGGTACTGTTCTCTTTAACAGAACTGACATCTGGCTTCTCTTTTCCAGAAGGGTGTCCTAAAGTCCTGAGAGTAAAACCAGGATCAGGATCTCATTATGAAACTTCTTCACTGATGATCTGCTACCAGGTAGCTTCAAGCAATTTCACAGATTCTTACAGAAAAGCTAGAAAAGACTGTAAACTTAACCGCTTGCTTGCCAGCAATAAGACTCATATTTCTTGTTTCTTTTGCTCTGGTGTACCTAATTAACTTTTAGTGAAAATATTATCAGGATTTGTACCAGTCTTTTCCTTTCTCCATTGGAAGAGTTTTTGTTTATTAGGAGCATAGTGGGATAGAGAAGTATAAAAGGGGTTCTTGGGCAACTTTTCACTGGTCAACTTCATCCTGTCTCCACAGTAGGTATTCTGTAAATTAAAAAATTATATTAAAAAATAATATGGTAGAATCTTCCCCCAGAAAATGCAAAGAGAGACTCCACTCCAACTTGGCAGTCATTATAAAAAGCATCTTCCTCTCATCACCTAGGGATAGGGCACCAAACTACCAGCTCTGGGATGTGAACATTCCTTCTTAGGAAACCAGGACCCTCTATACCTATGAGAAGCACAGCACTCCTCCATGTCTGTTTCCACAGCATGGGATTAATGATCAGAGCTGTTTGCAAATCCTTTCTGGCTATGAGATCACACACTCCAGTGAGTCATGTCACCCACCACAGCTGCTGCCACTAGTAGGAATTGGTGACACTGCCCATAGATACAGTTCCTGTGCACTGGTACCTTCCTGTTGCCTTGTAACTGAAGCTCATCAAACTAATCCATTTTAAATGAAAGCATTTGTCTATTTTACCTGGGAATATACTTTATTTTAGCTGTGTTGTTCAGTTTTATCTTCCTGTCTGTATTGGATTGCCATGTTATAAGGTGGATCACAGTTGAAGGGAAAATCAGAGCCTTCATATAAAATGTAGAGGCCACCTCATCTGGGATGAAGGAGTCCAGGTTGGCCTAGGCTCAGGGTAGTGAGACAGCAAACTCAGTTGTTGCTATGCTTTTTTGTTTACTCCTTGGAATTCCACTGTTACAGCAGGCTTTCACCAATCAGGAACAAGCTTCCAGTAAAGGTTCCTGATTGGTGGTGAAGAGAACTCAATAGACCTTTAGTATTATTGGAAAGCAGCATTTATACAATTTTATGATACTATTTTCGACAATAAATTGCTTCATTAATGAGAAAGAAGTTGCAGAAAAGGGAGATAATTCAGTATACCAGAGAGAAAAAATCACCGAAGTATCTGTGATTTTGGAAGAGTCATATAATCTTCTTAAGAGTCAATTTCCTCATCTGTAGTTTAGACTATAAGTAGTTTGAACTAGAGGATTTCAAAACGTCTGTCCCTAGATATGTAAAATTCTTTGATTATAGGACTCTAAAAATCTATGGTTGCACTAGTAAATGTAAAAGCTTCCAATGAACTTTAGGGTGAAGCAATATTAGGTGAAGTATTTAGAAGAAAGACAATCCAAATAGGATGATGTCTATAGAACCATCAGTTTACTCAGAAACTGGTTATAGAAGTTTTTATTTCACTGAAGACTTAAGCCCATGTGCTACTGTATCCAAAAAGGCTAAGAAAAAAGTTGACACATTCAGGAAGGTCATCAGAAAAGAAACAAATCAGAAAGCAAAATCCATTTAAACTCACGTTGCCTTCTGTGGTTACAATACTCCACAGGGTTTCTGTTGCTGAAGCTTAAAAGAATATTTGGGGAGGACCTAGAAAATATAAGCAAAGATTTATTGAGCTCTTACTATAGGCCAGGATTTGTTCTTTGTTCTAAGTGCTTTACGGGTACTAACTCCTACAAAACTTTATGAAATACTGGTGGTTATGAGGCCCACTTAATGTGGGAGGAAACTGAGGCACCAGTGAAGAAGTTAAGCAACTTGCCTCAGATCACAGGGCTGGCAGGTGGGACAGCTGGGCTGCCAGAATGCCTGTGTACTTCATCATTATTCCATACTGTTCTCCAAAAAGCAGAGCTAACATGATTGTTTAAAATGGCAGGACTCCCATAAGAGGGTAAGCTAAAATTCAGTACTTTTTAATTTCAGAAAATGAGAACTAAGAGAAGATTTTAAACAGCAAGAATATATGTTCATTTCTGCCAAATCTTGGGATAAGATATAAAATTATAATTTGAAACTTGACAAGTGTTTGCATAGCATGCAGTGAATTTAGAAAATGCTATAATAGAAATTATAGACCTTAATCGATGATGTAAAATCTGAAAGAAATATATGATTTTAAAAGGAAGGGCAGGTGTAGTAGAGACTGACGGTGACCTTCGCAGACCCTCTTTACTAGTTAGTGCCCTATCTCCAGTGCTGTGAATGTTAATTGCTTAAGGTTGTGCAACCACCACCAATATCTAATTCTGGAACATTTTCATCACTTCAAAAGAAACCCTGTAGAAATTAGCAGTCACTCCCCAATCTTTTCCTCCTTTCAGCCCCTAGCAATCACTAACCTACCTTCTGTCTCTACAGATTTGTCTATTCTGCATACTCCATATAAATGGAATCATACAGTATGTGGCCTTTTGTGTCTGGCTTCTTTTACATAATGTTTACAAGGTTCGTGCATGTTGTAGCATGTATCAGTACTTCGTTCCTATTTTTGGCTGAATAATATTTCATTATACGGATATAACACATTTAAAAAAATCTGTTCATCATCTGATGAACATGTGAGTTGTTTCTAGCTTTTGACTATCCTGAATAATGCTGGTAGTTTTCACATACTTGTTTTTGTGTAGACATAGGTTTTTAATTCTTTTGGGTATAAACCTAGGAAGGGGATTGCTGGGTCACATAGTAATTCTATGTTTAAGATTTTGAGACATTGCCAAACTGTTTTCCAAAGTGGCTTTTTGCTTTTCCACCAGCAACGTGTGAGGGTTCCACATCCTCACCGACACTGGTGATTGTTCATCTTTCTGATAATAGCCATCCTAGTGAATGTGAAGTGTTATCTTGTGGCTCTGATTTGCATTTCCATAATGAAAAATGATGTTGAGACTCTTTTCATGTGCTTATTGGCCACCTGTGTATCTTATTTGGAGCGATGTTAATCCTTTGCCAATTTTGTAGTTGGGCTGTCCTTTTATTGCTGAGTTATAAACATTCTTTATATAGTCCAGATACTGGACTCTTATCAGGTATATAATTTGCAAATATTTTCTCCTATTCTATGGGGTCTTTTCACTTTCTTGTTTCTTTTGATCCCTCGATTTTTTAAAATTTGATTAAGTCCATTTAAAAAAAATATTCCCAAATCTTTTCTTGTAATTTTTTTCTTTTTTAAAAATCACTTTGAGGTGTTTCTTCCCTCTTTGTTTCCTGGTGCGTGAGGAGAGGGGATTAAGAGCGCTGCTTAAAGGAGCTCCAGAGACAGGCGAGAGCCGCGGCTAAAAGCGCGGACCCCAGAGACGGGCCTGAGACGCTAAGGCTGCTGCCGCCGCCACCAAGAAGCCTGTGTGCGAGCACAGGTCACTATCCACACCTCCCTTCCGGGGAGCCTGTGCAGCCCGCCACTGCCAGGGTCCCGTGATCCAGGGAAAACTCCCCCGGGAGAACACACGGCGCGCCTCAGGCTGGTGCAACGTCACGCTGGCCTCTGCCGCCGCAGGCTCGCCCCGCATCTGCACCCCTCCCCCCCCCCCCCCCGGCCTGAGTGAGCCAGAGCCCCTGAGTCAGCTGCTCCTTTAACCCCCGTCCTGTCTGAGCGAAGAACAGACGCCCTCCTGTGACCTACACGCAGAGGCGGGGCCAAATCCTAAACTGAACCCCTGTGAGCTCTTCGAACAAAGAAGAGAAAGGGAAATCTCTCCCAGCAGCCTCGGGAGCAGTGGATTAAATCTCCACAATGAACTTGATGTAGCCTGCATCTGTGGAATACCTGAATATACAACGAATCATCCCAAATTGAGGAGGTGGACTTTGAGAGCAAGATTTATTATTTTTTCCCCTTTTCCTCTTTTTGTGAGTGTGTATGTGTATGCTTCTGTGTGAGATTTTGTCTGTATAGCTTTGCTTTCACCATTTGTCCTAGGGTTCTATCCGTCTGTTTTCCTTTTTTTTTTACTTAAAAATTTTTTTTCTTAATAATTATTTTTTACTTTAATAACTTTATTTTATTTTATCTTACTTTATTTTATTTTGTCCTCTTTCTTTCTTTCTACTTTTTCTCCCTTTTATTCTGAGCCATGTGGATGAAAGGCTCTTGGTGCTGCAGCCAGGAGTCAGTGCTGTGCCTCTGAGGTGGGAGAGTCAACTTCAGGACACTGGTCCACAAGAGACCTCCCAGCTCCACGTAATATCAAACAGCGAAAATCTCCCAGAGATCTCTATCTCAACACCAACACCCAGCTTCACTCAACGACCAGCAAGCTACAGTGTTGGACACCGTATGCCAAACAACTAGCAAGAAAGGAACACAACCCCACCCATTAGCAGAGAGGCTGCCTAAAATCATAATAAGTCCACAGACACCCCAAAACACACCACCAGACGTGGACCTCCCCACCAGAAAGACAAGATCCAGCCTCATCCACCAGAACACAGGCACTAGTCCCTTCCACCAGGAAGCCTACACAACGCACTGAAACAACTTTAGCCACTGGGGACAGACACCAAAAACAACGGGGACTACAAACCTGCAGCCTGCAAAAAGGAGACCCCAAACACAGTAAGATAAGCAAAATGAGAAGACAGAAAAACACACTGCAGATGAAGGAGCAAAGTAAAAACCCACCAGACCTAACAAATGAAGAGGAAATAGGCAGTCTACCTGAAAAACAATTCAGAATAATGATAGTAAAGATGATCCAAAATCTTGGAACTAGAATAGAGAAAATGCAAGAAACATTTAACAAAGACCTAGAAGAACTAAAGAGGAAACAAGCAATGATGAACAACACAATAAATGAAATTAAAAATACTCTAGAAAGGTTCAATAGCAGAATAACTGAGGCAGAAGAACGGATAAGTGACCTGGAAGATAAAATAGTGGAAATAACTACTGCAGAGCAGAATAAAGAAAAAAGAATGAAAAGAACTGAGGACAGTCTCAGAGACCTCTGGGACAACATTAAACGCACCAACATTCGAATTATAGGGGTTCCAGAAGAAGAAGAGAAAAAGAAAGGGACTGAGAAAATATTTGAAGAGATTATAGTTGAAAACTTCCCTAATATGGGAAAGGAAATAGTTAATCAAGTCCAGGAAGCACAGAGAGTCCCATACAGGATAAATCCAGGGAGAAACACGCCAAGACACATACTAATCAAACTGTCAAAATTTAAATACAAAGAAAACATATTAAAAGCAGCAAGGGAAAAACAACAAATAACACACAAGGGAATCCCCATAAGGTTAACAGCTGATCTTTCAGCAGAAACTCTGCAAGCCAGAAGGGACTGGCAGGACATATTTAAAGTGATGATGGAGAAAAACCTACAACCAAGATTACTCTACCCAGCAAGGATCTCATTCAGATTTGATGGAGAAATTAAAACCTTTACAGACAAGCAAAAGCTGAGAGAGTTCAGCACCACCAAACCAGCTTTACAACAAATGCTAAAGGAACTTCTCTAGGCAAGAAACACAAGGAAAAGACCTACAATAACAAACCCAAAACAATTCAGAAAATGGTAACAGGAACATACATATCGATAATTAATGACCTTAAATGTGAATGGATTTAATGCTCCCACCAAAACACAGACTGGCTGAATGGATACAAAAACAAGACCTATATATATGCTGTCTACAAGAGACCTACTTCAGACCTAGGGACACATACAGACTGAAAGTGAGGGGATGGAAAAAAGATATTCCATGCAAATGGAAATCAAAAGAAAGCTGGAGTAGCAATTCTCGTATCAGACTAAATAGACTTTAAAATAAAGACTATTACCAGAGACAAAGAAAGACACTACATAACGATGAAGGGATCAATCCAAGAAGAAGATATAACAATTGTAAATATTTATGCACCCAACATAGGAGCACCTCAATACATAAGGCAAATGCTAACAGCCATAAAAGAGGAAATCAACAGTAACACAATAATAGTAGGGGACTTTAACACCCCAATTTCACCAATGGACAGATCATCCAAAAATGAAAATAAACAAGGAAACACAAGCTTTAAATGATACATTAAACAAGATGGACTTAATTGATATTTATAGGACATTCCATCCAAAAACAAAAGAATACACATTTTTCTCAAGTGCTCATGGAACACTCTCCAGGATAGATCATATCTTGGGTCACAAATCAAGCCTTGGTAAATTTAAGAAAATTGAAATTGTATCAAGTATCTTCACTGATCACAACGCTATGAGACTAGATATCAATTACAGGAAAAGATCTGTAAAAAATACAAACACATGGAGGCTAAACAATACACTACTTAATAACGAAGTGACCACCAAAGAAATCAAAGAGGAAATCAAAAAATACCTAGAAACAAATGACAAGGGAGACACGACAACCCAAAACCTATGGGATGAAACAAAAGCAGTTCTAAGAGGGAAGTTTATAGCAATACAACCCTACCTTAAGAAACAGGAAACATCTCGAATAAACAACCTAACCTTGCACCTAAAGCAATTACAGAAAGAAGAACAAAAAAATCTCCAAAGTTAGCAGAAGGAAAGAGATCATAAAGATCAGATCAGAAATAAATGAAAAAGAAATGAAGGAAACGATAGCAAAGATCAATAAAACTAAAAGCTGGTTCTTTGAGAAGATAAACAAAACTGATAAACCATTAGCCAGACTCATCAAGAAAAAAAGGGAGAAGACTCAAATCAACAGAATTAGAAATGAAAAAGGAGAAGTAACAACTAAAACTGCAGAAATACAAAAGATCATGAGAGATTACTACAAGCAACTCTATGCCAATGAAATAGACAACCTGGAAGAAATGGACAAATTCTTAGAAAGGCACAACCTGCCAAGACTGAATCAGGAAGAAATAGAAAATATGAATAGACCAATCATAAGCACTGAAATTGAAACAGTGATTAAAAATCTTCCAACAAAAAGCCCAGGACCAGATGGCTTCACAGGCGAATTCTATCAAACATTTAGAGAAGAGCTAACACCTATCCTTCTCAAACTCTTCCAAAATATAGCAGAGGGAGGAACACTCCCAAACTCATTCTATGAGGCCACCATCACCCTGATACCAAAACCAGACACGGATATCACAAAGAAAGAAAACTACAGGCCAATATCTCTGATGAACATAGATGCAAAAATCCTCAACAAAATACTAGCAAACAGAATCCAACAGCACATTAAAAGGATCATACACATGATCAACTGGGGTTTACCCCAGGAATGCAAGGATTCTTCAATATACACAAATCAATCAACATGATACATCATATTAACAAATTGAAGGAGAAAAACCATATGACCATCTCAATCGATGCAGAGAAAGCTTTTGACAAAATTCAACACCTATTTATGATAAAAACCCTGCAGAAAGCAGGCATAGAGGGAACTTTCCTCAACATAATAAAGGCCATATATGACAAACCCACAGTCAACATCGTCCTCAATGGTGAAAAACTGAAAGCATTTCCACTAAGATTAGGAACAAGACAAGGTTGCCTACTCTCACCACTCTTATTCAACATAGTTTTGGAAGTTTTAGCCACAGCAATCAGAGAAGAAAAGGAAATAAAAGAAATCCAAATCGGAAAAGAAGAAGCAAAGCAGTCACTGTTTGCAGATGACATGATACTATAATTAGAGAATCCTAAAGATGCTACCAGAAAACTACTAGAGCTATTCAATGAATTTGGTAAAGTAGCAGGATACAAAATTAATGCACAGAAATCTCTGGCATTCCTATACACTAATGATGAAAAATCTGAAAGTGAAATCAAAAAAACACTCCCATTTACCATTGCAACAAAAAGAATAAAACATCTAGGAATAAACCTACCTAAGGAGACAAAAGACCCGTATGCAGAAAATTATAAGACACTGATGAAAGAAATTAAAGATGATACAAATAGATGGAGAGATATACTATGTTCTTGGATTGTAAGAATCAACATTGTGAAAATGACTCTACTACCTAAAGCAATCTACAGATTCAATGCAATCCCTATCAAACTACCACTGGCATTTTTCACAGAACTAGAACAAAAAAATTCACAATTTGTACGGAAACACAAAACACCCTGAATAGCCAAAGCAATCTTGAGAACGAAAAACGGAGCTGGAGGAATCAGGCTCCCTGACTTCAGACTACACTACAAAGCTACAGTAATCAAGACAGTATGGTACTGGCACAAAAACAGAAATATAAATCAATGGAACAGGATAGAAAGCCCAGAGATAAACCCACGCACATATGGTCACCTTATCTTTGATAAAGGAGGCAGGAAAGTACAGTGGAGAAAGGACAGCCTCTTCAATAAGTGGTGCTGGGAAAACTGGACAGGTACATGTAAAAGTATGAGATTAGAACACTCCCTAACACCATACACAAAAATAAGCTCAAAATGGATTCAAGACCTAAATGTAAGGCCAGAAACTATCACACTCTTAGAGGAAAACATAGGCAGAACACTCTGTGACATAAATCACAGCAAGATCCTTTTTGACCCACCTGCCACAGAAATGGAAATAAAAACAAAAATAAACAAATGGGATCTAATGAAACTTCAAAGCTTTTGCACAGCAAAGGAATCCATAAACAAGACCAAAAGACAACCCTCAGAATGGGAGAAAATATTTGCAAATGAAGCAACTGATAAAGGATTAATCTCCAAAATTTACAAGCAGCTCATGTAGCTCAATAACAAAAAAACAAACAACCCAATCAAAAATGGGCAGAAAACCTAAATAGACATTTCTCCAAAGAAGATATACAGATTGCCAAGAAACACACGAAAGAATGCTCAACATCATTAATCATTAGAGAAATGCAAATCAAAACTACAATGAGATATCATCTCACACCCGTCAGAATGGCCATCATCAAAAAATCTAGAAACAATAAATGCTGGAGAGGGTGTGGAGAAAAGGGAACACTCTTGCACTGCTGGTGGGAATGTGAATTGGTACACCCACTATGGAGAACAGTATGGAAGTTCCTTAAAAAACTACAAATAGAACTACCATATGACTCAGCAATCCCACTAGTGGGCATATAACCTGAGAAAAGCATAATTCAAAAAGTCATGTACCAAAATGATCATTGCAGCTCTATTTACAATAGCCAGGAGATGGAAACAACCTAAGTGTCCATCATTGGATGAATGGATAAAGAAGATGTGGCACATATATACAATGGAATATTACTCGGCCATAAAAAGAAACGAAATTGAGTTATTTGTAACGAGGTGGATGGACCTAGAGTCTGTCATACAGAGTGAAGTAAGTCAGAAAGAGCAAAGCAAATACCGTATGCTAACACACACATATGGAATCTAAGAAAAAAAAATGTCATGAAGAACCTAGGGGTAAGACAGGAATAAAGACACAGACCTACTAGAGAATGGACTCGGGGATATGGGGAGGGGGAGGGGTGAGCTGTGACGGGGTGAGAGAGTGGCATGGACATGTATACACTACCAAATGTAAGGTAGATAGCTAATGGGAAGCAGCCGCATAGCACAGGGAGATCAGCTCGGTGCTTTGTGACCACCTAGAGGGGTGGGATAGGGAGGGTGGGAGGGAGGGAGACGCAAGAGGGAAGAGATATGGGAACATATGTATAACTGATTCACTTTGTTATAAAGCAGAAACTAACATACCATTGTAAAGCAATTATACTCCAATAAAGATGTAAAAAAAATCACTTTGATGTATGATTGACATATAAAAAGCTGTATATATTTAATGTATACAACTTGATGGCGTTGGACGTAAATATATACCCATGAAACCATCACCACAATTCATGCTAAGTATATTCATCATCTCCAAAAGTTTCTTCCCACCTAATTTATTTGAACACTAAAGCATAAGAGGTACCCTCTTAGCAAAATTTTAAGTATACAACACAATATTATTAACTGTAGGCACTGGGCTGTACAGTAGATCTCTAGTACTTGCATAACTGAAACTTTATACCCTCTGCCCACCACCTCCTCATTCCTCACCCCCCCCCCCCAAACCCCTAGTAACCACCATTCTACTCTCTGCTTCTATGAGTCTATTTTAGATCCCTCGTATAAGTAGGATCATGTTATATTTGTTCTTCTGTGTCTGGCTTATTTCAGTTTGCATAATGTCCTCCAGGTTCTAAGGCTGAATAATATTCCATTTACATAGCTACCACATTATCTTCTCATTCAGTGACAGGCATTTAGGTTGCTTCCTTGTCTTGGCTATTGTGAATAATGCCACAGTGAATGTGGAGGGAAAAACCTCTCTTTGAGATTCTAATTTCAAATCCTTTGGCTATATGCCCAGAAGTGGGGCTGCTGAATCATATGGTCGTTCTATTTTGAATACTTTGAGGAAGAGTGATAGATACTGCTTTCCATAGTGAATGAAGCAATTTACAGACCTAATTTTCAAAGTATTTTGGTTACTTAGTTCTTAAAAAACATTAAGCATGTAAGAAATTTATCAATGGCACCTGCATAAAATAATTGGATAATAAAAATGATTTATTAGATAATTTGGGAAAATGTGTCAAAAGTTTGAAACTCAGCTGTTTTACTTCAAAATTACACATTATTTAAAGTAGCTGGAAAATGTAGAATATTAGATATATGCTTTGAGTAGAACTTGACATCATATATTACTGTTATTTAGTTGTTTTAATAATTACTTGATTAGTAAAACCAATATTTTATCTATATATTTTCTCCTCTTAGGGACAAAGATTAATTTGAGTAGGATGTTAACAAATTTTGACAAATCTGAGTTACTGTAAGAAAATGAGTTTCAACTTTCTACACTAGATAAATTATATATCAAATATATCAATTAGCTATGGCCTACACAAAAAATATAATGCATGCTTTTTCTGAAGGTATTCTATATATTCAGCTACTCTCTGTTTCCTAAATGAAAGAAATAGGTTGCACAATCAATGCAGTAAGAGCCCTCTTATCTGGTATTATTGGGACTTGTAGTTTATCAATTAAACAAGAATCAAGGTGGAACTTAATGTGAGTATACAAACATATGATATACATTTTAACTTAAAATATGTAAATATATAGTTATTTTCCCACCTTTTCACTTAGGGTCAGAAGCTATTGCTTTAAATAGAGGATGAATGTGAGAGTTCAGAACTGTCTTTCTTGCATAAACCATATGCATACAAATTCCAGATTATGTTTCTTTAAAATGGAATATGAATTGAAAAATGCCTGTGGAACAATTTGAGGGCAGAACTATTTCTCCCCATCCTTTACTGTTGATTTATCCTCACCTGCTTTGAAAGCATTTTTCTTAGCTACTTGAGGAATCTGAAAGCATTCAATTTAGTCTTCTTAAAAATTATATCTCTCACTTCTTACCCATATCTCACCAGTTATATAATATTTAATTATATTATATATTATAATAATCCTTATAGTGTGGAAAAAAATTCAAACTGCTGTGATCCCAAGTAAATGAGTATTCTACAGAACAGCCTGGTAAGATCTCCCAGTGACCAGTGCAACCGGCAGTGTGTTTTACAGAGGAACTAAAGTGTATTGGTTAATCAGAATAAAAAATTAAATAGTGATCAGAATAAAAAGTAATAAAGTTGTGAGAAATTGTGAGATTTTTCGTTCCTTGTTTTATTAAAACTAGTTTCATACTGGTTTAGGTATCTTCTGTCATTACTAAATCTAGAAAATTAACTAAGTGTAACTTTTGCAGTTTGAGGTGCGACAGCAAAACTAGCATAAATTTCTTTTTCCTTCTTCACAATTTCACAAACAGAAGATTTGTTCTTACTGTAGATCTCAACAACCTCAGTGTTTGATTTCTTATCTTTCCTTATTACATCAAGAATTTTCACCTTTTTACTTAAAGGAAGGACTTTATAACTTCTTTGGCATATCTGAATTGCCAGCATCACTACTCTTGTGCTTTGGGGCCATTATTAAGTAAATAAGGGTTACTTGAACACAGTAACCCAGTAAATCTGATAACCCAGATGGCTACTAGGTGACTAACCTGGACAAAGGGATGATTCCTCTCCCAGGAGGGACGGAGATGGAGATGGAGTGAGATTTCATCATGCTACTCAGGGTGGCATGCAATTTAAAATTTATGAATTGTTTATTTCTGTAATTTTCCATTTAATATTTTCAGACCATGGTTGGTCT